>NC_060121.1:48355848-48658878 GCF_021461395.2 Schistocerca americana | reverse complement strand
CCCACTCGAAGCGTAAATACACTCCTGGAAATGGAAAAAAGAACACATTGACACCGGTGTGTCAGAACCACCATACTTGCTCCGGACACTGCGAGAGGGCTGTACAAGCAATGATTACACGCACGGCACAGCGGACACACCAGGAACCGCGGTGTTGGCCGTCGAATGGCGCTAGCTGCGCAGCATTTGTGCACCGCCGCCGTCAGTGTCAGCCAGTTTGCCGTGGGATACGGAGCTCCATCGCAGTCTTTAACACTGGTAGCATGCCGCGACAGCGTGGACGTGAACCGTATGTGCAGTTGACGGACTTTGAGCGAGGGTGTATAGTGGGCATGCGGGAGGCCGGGTGGACGTACCGCCGAACTGCTCAACACGTGGGGCGTGAGGTCTCCACAGTACATCGATGTTGTCGCCAGTGGTCGGCGGAAGGTGCACGTGCCCGTCGACCTGGGACCGGACCGCAGCGACGCACGGATGCACGCCAAGACCGTAGGATCCTACGCAGTGCCACTTCCCAGCAAATTAGGGACACTGTTGCTCCTGGGGTATTGGCGAGGACCATTCGCAACCGTCTCCATGAAGCTGGGCTACGGTCTCGCACACCGTTAGGCCGTCTTCCGCTCACGCCCCAACATCGTGCAGCCCGCCTCCAGTGGTGTCGCGACAGGCGTGAATGGAGGGACGAATGGAGACGTGTCGTCTTCAGCGATGAGAGTCGCTTCTGCCTTGGTGCCAATGATGGTCGTATGCGTGTTTGGCGCCGTGCAGGTGAGCGCCACAATCAGGACTGCATACGACCGAGGCACACAGGGCCAACACCCGGCATCATGGTGTGGGGAGCGATCTCCTACACTGGCCGTACACCACGGGTGATCGTCGAGGGGACACTGAATAGTGCGCGGTACATCCAAACCGTCATCGAACCCATCGTTCTACCATTCCTAGACCGGCAAGGGAACTTGCTGTTCCAACAGGACAATGCCCGTCCGCATGTATCCCGTGCCACCCAACGTGCTCTAGAAGGTGTAAGTCAACTACCCTGGCCAGCAAGATCTCCGGATCTGACCCCCATTGAGCATGTTTGGGACTGGATGAAGCGTCGTCTCACGCGGTCTGCACGTCCAGCACGAACGCTGGTCCAACTGAGGCGCCAGGTGGAAATGGCATGGGAAGCCGTTCCACAGGACTACATCCAGCATCTCTACGATCGTCTCCATGGGAGAATAGCAGCCTGCATTGCTGCGAAAGGTGGATATACACTGTACTAGTGCCGACCTTGTGCATGCTCTGTTGCCTGTGTCTATGTGCCTGTGGTTCTGTCAGTGTGATCATGTGATGTATCTGACCCCAGGAATGTGTCAATAAAGTTTCCCCTTCCTGGGACAATGAATTCACGGTGTTCTTATTTCAATTTCCAGGAGTGTAGTTGCGATAGCATACCTGACCTCTTAGCAACAAATAATCCTGGACAAATAGGGCGTATCGTGACGAATACAGGGGTTAGCGACCATAAGGCAGTTGTCTCTAGGCTGAATACCGTAACACCTACAACCAACACAAGGAAACGCAAGGTATATCTATTTTAAAAAAGGTGATGAAAATGACTTTTTAAAAGGCAATCTTCACACCTTCAGATGTGATCATTTAAACATGGAAAAGATGTGGAATGGTTTCAAAGAAATAGTATCGACAGCAATTGAAAGATATATACCACAAAAATTGATAAGTGATGGCACTGATCCCCCATGGTACACAAAACGGGTCACATCGCTGTTGCAGAAGCAACGAAAAAAGCATGCCAAATTCAAAAGAACGCAACATCCCCAAGATTGGGAACGTTTTGCAGCGGTTCGGAATATAGAGAGATGCTTTCAATGATTTCCACAACGAAATTCTATCTTGGAATCTGTCAACAAAACACAAAGAGTTTGTGGTTATACATAAAGCACACCAGGTGCAAGACGCAATCAATACCTTCACTGGAATCAGTACATTCAAAACAGTGAAGTCTCTGATACCAGAGTTAATAAACACGATTTTCCGAAACTCCTTCACCGAAAAGACGAAGTAAATATTTCTGAATTCCAGTCAAGAACACTTACCAAGACGAGAAACATAGCAGTAAATATCCTCGCTGCAACAAAGCAGCTTAAATCACTTAATGAAGGCAAGGCCTCTGGTCCAGATTGTATACCAGTCAGGTTCCTTTCAGAGTATGCTGATACAATAGCTCCATATTTAGCAATTGTATACAACCGCTCGCTCACAGAAAGATCGGTACCTAAAGACCAGAAAATTTCTGAAGTCACACCAATACCCAAAAAGGGAAACAGCAGATTTACAGGCAAATATAAGTAACGTCGATTTGCTGTAGGCTTTTGGAACATACGCTGTGTTCGAACATTATTAATTACCTCTAAGAAAGCGATTTATTACCACATAGTCAGCACGGATTCAGAAAATACCGTTCTTGTGAAACACAACTAGTTCTTTATACTCTTGAAGTAAAGAGTGCTATCGACAGGGGATGTCAAATTGATTCCATATTTTTAGATTTCCAGAAGGCTTTCGACACCGTTTCTCACAAGCGTCTTCTAACCAAACTGCGTGCCTATGGAATATCGCCTCAGTTGTCCGACGGGGTTCGTCATTTACTGTCAGAAAGGTGACAGTTCGTAGCAATAGACGGAAAGCTATCGAGTAAAACAGAAGTAATATCCGGCGTTCCCCGAGGAAGTGTTATAGGCCCTTTATTGTTCCTAATCTATACTAACGACGTAGGAGACAATCTGAGTAGCCGTCTTAGATTGTTTTCAGATTACGTTGTCATTTACCGTCTTGTAAAGTCATCAGATGACTAGAAAGAATTGCAAAATGATTTAGATATTTGTATGGTGCGAAAAGTGACAATTGATCTTCAATAAGGAAAAGTGTGACGTTATTCACATGAGTACTAAAGGAAATCCGGTAAATTTCGATTACGCGATAAGTCACCCAAATATGAAGGCTGTAAATTCAACTAAATACTTAAGGATTATAATTACAAATAACCTAAATTGGAACGATCATATAGATAATGTTGTGGGTAGAGCAAACTAAAGACTGCGATTCATTGGCAGAAGACTTAGAAGGTGCAACAGGTCTACTAAAGAGACTGCTTACTTGTCCGCCCTATCCTGGAGTACTGCTGTGCGCTGTGGTATCCACAACAGGTGGGACTGATTGATGACATCGAAAAAGTACAAAGAAGGGCAGCTCGTTTTGTATTGTCGCGAAGTAGGGGAGATAGTGTCACAGACATGATACGTGAATTGGAGTGGAAATCATTAAAAGAAAGGCTTTTTTCGTTGCGACGGGATCTTCTTATGGAATTTCAATCACCAGTTTTCTCCTCCGATTGCGAAAAAATACTGTTGGCAGCCACCTACACGATCATCACGGTAAAATAAGAAAAATCAGGGGTCGCACAGAAAAATTTAAATGCTCGTTTTTCCCGTGCGTCGTTCGTGATGATGATGATAATGATGATGATAATGATGATGTTTGATTTGTGGGGCGCTCAACTGCGCGGCCATCAGCGCCTGTACAAAGATCCAATTTTTGACACAGTCCAATCTAGCCAGTTTGGAACGGCAGAGAGACAGCTTGCAAGTGGTTCATTGAATCCTCTGCCAGGCACTTTATTGTGAATAGCAGAGTAATCACATAGATGTAGATGTAGATGTAGATGTAGGTAACAGGCCGAGGTTGGGGCTAGGTTGGTTTGTTTCGGGGCAGGAGACCAGGCAGTGAGGTCATTGGTCTCATTGGGTTAGAAAAGGATGAGGAAGGAAGTCGGCCGTGCCCTTTCAGAGGAACCATCCCGGTATTTGCCTGGAGCGATTTAGGGAAATCACAGAAAACCTAAATCAGGATGGCCAGACGCGGGAAACAGGTCGAGGAAAACTTCCAATACAGAGGAAGAAAACTAATAGCCACGAACGGTAAGGCTCGGATGGACGCTGTAACAAGGCACAACAGGCCAAAACGAAGGAAGAATTCCCGAAACAGACAGAGAAGCTTTGATACACCTCTATACTGTAAGGATGTGACGCTGGGCAGTAGGCCCGCTGTGACAGACGGTACAGAGCGTGAATCACAGTCGTTTAGGGAAAGGCGCGTTTCGTGCGTCGAGGAGCAGGTTCTGCGGCGAGCACCAGCAAGACGATCAACTTCTGCAGCAGCAGTGCAGACTGAGAGGGACGTCACAGAGCCGTTCACTGAACTGGGACCGAGCAGATAGCATTACGAATGAAGAAGGAACCGTAAACAAGAAATTTGAAGAAACAAACGGAAACACTGACCCGGAATTTCAGTCTATGAGGATGGCAATAGATACAGATAATGAAGGATTATCATAATTATCTACGGTCATAACATACGAAGCACCAAACGTTCGAAGAATTTCGTTAAATTGTCACTGACATACCGTATTTAGAGCCAATGTAGAAAAATGAGTTGCTACAAATACAAGAACAAAATTATAGCGAGTTTTCAGATACTCCTGGCAAAATGAAAAATTTCGAATATCATACGAAAATACCGCCACGAAAACCACTTTTCATTTACCCATGTCCGATACGTGCAGCGAAAAAACAGGCCGTTCAATACGAAATTGAAAAGATGTTTGAATGGGACGTCATAGAGCGCAAGTACAGTGATTATTGTACGTGAGAAGGACGGTGGAGTAACAGTGCTAGTTGATGCCAGAATATTGAATGAGGTAGTTAAGAGAGAGATAGATCGTCCTGAATCATTAGGCGAAATGTTGCAAAGATTTTATGATATTAAATATTTATTAAACCCGGACATGATGGCAGGATACTGGCAAATCGCTTTGGACGCTGCATCGAGAAAGTATACCTCTGAATGCCAAAGATATTTTGAGGAAAGAAAAAGGGTACTGGTCACAAACAACATTTTACAACACCCTGATTTATCATTACCTTTCGAAATGTGTACAAATAGCAGTGACTATATCCCTATAATTTCGGGACTGAAAAATTTCGTAATTATTTTTGGGACACAAACATACAGATCATAAAGTCTTTACATGTTGAAAGTTTGTAGTCTACTGAATCGGAGATTATATCGTTGGGCTTTATATCTATAGCAATATGACAATGAGATACTCAATGTAAAACGATCCAAAAATCAGGTTGCAAATGCACCTTCGCGCCTACCTGAAGGTAAACGGCAAAGTAATCCGGAAGATTTAAATTGTTATATTTGACTGAAGTAGCTGCTAGTAAAAGAATAGCCACTGCATATAAAACTACCAGAAGGTTTCAAAACGAAGACGAAATGTGGAAATAAGTGACGGTCAAATTTGCGGGTGATAACAGAAAGCAGAATTTCACAAAATCTGTAAAGGTGTAGTGTATATTAAAAAAAGAAATAGTAGTGACGAATGACAAGTTTGTTGGACATCTAATTGATTACTCCCCTTTAGCATATGGAGATTGTTTAGCGAAAAGGTGCCATGAGAAAATGGCAAGTGCAGTCAAAATTGGGAGCTACGCATTGAAGAAGGTTACAGAACAATTGAAATTTTGTGATGTTTGTCAAACGGCTAAAATGACGAACAATACTAACCAGTGCCTATGTAGAGCCTCAAACCCAAAGATAGAATTAATGTATGGGCCCCTAGCAAAAACTCTTGGAAATCGCACATACACACTAGTAATTTTAGCCTCAGACAGGCTGCTATGGCCCAGATTTAGAGGTATTACATAGAATATCCCATCATTTGCAGCATTCGTAATGAATAATAGTATTTTAGAACTTATATATTACGTCACAATATTACGCCACGTCATATGTGCGCTGCACGTGTGGCGGAGGTCATCGACTTCACTGTGTAGAGACACAAACAAATCCACTTGTAGGCCATACATACTCTAGGCTTTCATATACACTCTCGCATGACAGTCACGTATCGCTGAGGGATATTGCGTTGTTTTTCTGCTCATTTATGGCCGTTATTGAAGAGACTACTAGGTTTTCTACCTCAGAAAGAAGGCATCAGATTACCTTGTTAAGAAACGAGTTGGCCACGTAGATGTACTTGAGGACAGTGTAAGCGGGACATTCCTGATCGAAGTGAGTTTCTAGAGAGCTTTGTGTTTGAGTATTTTAGGTGACTTAATGCTCACTGTGTTGGAGTAATTTGTCAGCCAATTTTACCACAATCTGTGTTCATTTCGTTGGAACCTATTATGTGTCACTTAAACACTGTACATGTAAAGAAATGGTTATTAAACTCATACTTGGTTTGAATTTCGCTAGCATTCATTGTCCCACAGCTGACGCTGGGTAGGGGTGACAGGGGACAAAATATATAGTGTCCCCTATCATATATATGATCATGGAACCTTTCAGACGACGAACGTGCAGAGAGGCGGCGGACCGAGTGTACACCATATTTGGAGGACCAGGTTCTACAGAGTTTTAAGAGGAATCCTATTGCAAGGTCCAGGCAAGACGCCCCCGAACGCGGTGTAAGCAAAAGTACGATTATGTGTTTCTTGCATGACAACCGCTGGAATCCCTATCACCTGCAATCTCACGGAGATCACTTTGAACATCTGTTGCGACGTGGATGCGAAGCCGCTCTGTACTATGTTCTTTTCCTTGATTCCCAGTCAGAAATCCAGCCAAACAGTCTGTTGGTTTTATTAATGTTCACTCAATATAGATACGAATACTGCGTTACTCAGACTACTTTGGTTTGTGACAGTAACTTATGATTTACAAAGAGTGCGCTGACATCGTCGCAGGTGTACTGAGGGGAGGATTAAGAGAGACATAAATAACATAGAATGGGAGGTCCTGCTCATGTTGACCCTGATCTAGGATGGTATAACGATAACTGTTCTGCACTGTCCTATCAAAAGTGTCAGGACACCTATTAGTGGACATTAATAAGGACCATAGCCATCCTTCGCTTCTAAAACGTCTTGATCTCTGCTGGGGACACTTTCAATAAGGTGTCAGAATGTCTGTCTAGCTTCAGCAGTCCATTCTTCTTCATGAGCAGTAGGTTCTGGTGTTGGATACCGTGATCTGGAGAGAATTCGACGTCGCATCTGACCCCAAAGACGTTCCGTTGGATTCAGGTTGGGACACTGGGCAGGCCAGTGGATTCCAGGAATGCTACTGTCCACAGTAAATTGTCTCACAGATGCACCTTTATGACAGGATGCACTGCCATGTTGAAGAAAACAATCATCGCATTCGATTTGTCGCTCTTCTATACGCAGTACACAATGGCTTAAAATACGTTTGCATCCTTCCTAATGTAACTTTTCTTAATTAATGTAAGAGGACCACACCCTAGCCACGAGAAACATCCCCACACCATAACACCACCTCCTCTGTACTACACTGTTGCTAATACACATAATGTCACGTAACATTCTCCAAACCCTTAGATCAGATTGACACAGCACATGACGTGATTCATCACTCCAATTCAATCGTTTCCTGTCATCCACTGCCCAGTGGCGTTGCACTTAATATTGACTGAAGACATGTGTAGTTTATGAGAACTTGCTTGATCATTCTGTCCCATTAATTTTGTAAGATGGCAAGAACTATGCCCCGTACATGAGGTCATTAAAGATCACCTAACTCACGTTGAGCGAACAGTAGGGCTGAACAAAAATGACTGACAAGGCACAATGCATCTTGTAGAGGGTATAGTATGGACGTAATGAAATAATTAATGTCAGGTGATGGTTTTAAAGTAATTCACACGACATGAAAACTTTGTGGAAACGTGTCGATTTACTGGAAGCTAGTTTATCCCAGGGAAGTACTCAGAATTGACCATGGCTGCCGGGGGAGTGGCTAAGGGAAGCGACAATAGGCAGCTTAGGGTGGCTCAAGCTCTGAGAAAGCGGTAACGGGGCGTGGCCACCAGCTGCCTTAAGATGAGTGACAGTGAGTGGGTGGTTGACTCCGACCCCATGTTGATGTACTGGAAGCAGACGGAAAACTTGTACACCTGTTGATAAATGTCCGTCGTCTCGTTTTCAGTGAAACGTGCGAGAAAGCTGCGAAGAGCCATGGTAGAGCGGTCAACAGAGGTCAAAATATGCGTGTTCATGACTATAGCAACTTCACGCTGAATTCATGGTCCACAGAGAATGAAGTAAATCAGGTGAAGAGCGACAGCACGAAATACGCCAGCCTCTGATGGAAACATAGGACCAAGAAATTTGAAGTACTCTCCTGGGAGTCAGAATTCCGGAAAAATTGGAGTTTGTGCAGACGCTAACCTTGATGGGTGGCCTGGGAGGAGCTAAATAGCAGAAGCTGAGAGGAAGGGAAATTTTGTGGGAAGTGACGCATAATTGACGCGACTTGCGCTGAAATTGGCGTAAGTGATTTTGCTGGTGGGGAAACCGAGGCGAAGAGCGGACTGTGGGAAGTCTCTGTAGTGGTCTTCCGTTCCCAGCTTGCCTAGAGTGCGGATGTGACGTTCTTTACTCAGCATGCCTGAGAGAGAGTGAGCATCTCTGCGGTTTAGGACTTAGGAAATGGAACGATTGAACTCGGACATAGGAAGTTTTGGTTCAGCTATGTACTGAACAAGATAGGAGTGAATAGACGAACACAGCCTTGCAGCACCACGAGGTCGGCCAACGTCCACACAACGACAACGGTGATATTGCGCCCGCTCTGGCCACTGATTAATTTGTTGGATCACGTTGGCACAGTTTCCATGAGGATTTCATGGGCCGTGTATTGTAGAATTCTTCTCGCACTTCGCATTACGCCTGGGTCTGTTGATAGGAATTACTTTTGATTTATCGCACTTTACTCGATGCAAACGCAATGTATTACCACTGCCTGTTAGGAGAGTCATGTAATGTGATGATCGAATGTCATGAGTTAAAATAAATCTGTGCTAATCGACTGCATCTGTTTTCAATCAAGTAGTTGAAATCCCAAGTCACTTTCTTAATTAATTTTATGTTCAACATTTGCATATGGTGTTCAATAGCTGAATATAACATCAACGTGCACCCGTTTTTAATTAAAAGGGATCAATTAATGTCAACAATGCCACCGTAGTTCAATCAGGAGTCATAGGGCCTTATTACTTTCTTTGCGTCATCCGACATTGCGGCAGTTTTGCACTCTCTGTTGATCTGTTAGTCAATTACCTGGGGTGAACACACACCAAAACCAGATAAGTGACGGGTGGGGTGTTACAATTTTAACATCCTAAGGAGGGACATTAGGCTACCTGGACTGCTGGTAGTCTTTTAGAGATCAGGAGCGATTCCTACCACAGATTTCATGCGACTTTTGTACCGGCCTGTGCAGTACTCAATGGTCCCTGTTTATCAGCACGTGAGGTCTCGCTGGTCTGAGTTTGCTTTTCGTCGTCCCTTCCTGTTTGCACTCCACAGTCACATTACCAGCAGTCTACTTGAATGACTTGTTGTTCAGGTGACACGCAATGACTCCTCTTCATTCGAAGCCAGTCAGTGCTCCTGACTGCAGCACTCTTCTATCGCTGCTTCTCTACTGGCAACACAATATTCCCCGCCTCCTTTGATACTAACGTATCCGCCTCTCGCGACATCTAGCACACAGAAGTGTGTCTAGATACTTTTGACCAGATAGTTTATCTTACTTTTCAGGGGCATTTTGTCTCCCGCCAGAACTGAGAATGGCCTTGGGGAAGCCAGCCATGGTGGGGCTCCTCCATCTGGCGTGCAAGATGTGTGAGGGGGAGAAGTGCCCTTCGACTTCAAAAGGAATGCTGTGGTTCCGACTTCAGGGAGGGCGGTTGCTGGCGGGTGCGAAAGTTGCAGAACTGTCAGCTTAAAAGGTCATGATTGCGATCTGCTAACACCGATTCTTTACAGAGTAGTAGAGGACCTGGTGGAGGCAAACCTCATAGAGAAACAATTTGGCTTCTGGAGAAATGTGGGAGCACGCGAGGCAATATTGACGCTGCGACGTATGTTGGAAGAATTTCGCCACAGTGTCATAACGGATACGTTCGTCGTACATACCACATTGATATCTGCGGTTATTTCACGCAGTGCTGCTTATGGTTAGCACTGACAATTCCACGCAAACGCCGCAGCTCTCGGCTCTTTAGCTGAAAGCCGTCGACCAGTGCACTGTGCGTGATGAGAGGTAATGCCTGGAATTTTTTACTCTCGGCACACACTCGACACTGTTGATCTCGGAATATTGAATTCCCTAATCATTTCCGAAACAGGATTTCCCATGCGTGTGTCTCTAACTACCACTCCACGTCCAAAGTCTATTAATTGCCGTCGTGAGGCCGTAATCACGTCGGAAACCTTTTCAGGCGAATCACCTGAGAACAAATGATAGCTCCTTGTGTACGCAGTCCCACTGAAATGTCCCCTTAGAAAAATTGTAAATGACTGACACACAATATCTTTAGCGCAACGCAATCTGACTTTTAATAATCTCTACAAAAGAATGGCCGTGACTAGCAACAACCTATACCTATCATGAATCACTTACCTCACAAAAATCTTCGTTACTCGAACTACTGCAATACAGCGAGCGCCAATACTGCCAGCTAAATAAAAGATTCTAACTACTGAATGCACTAAATACTGATAGGCATAGGTAGCAAATGAAAGATGCTGATAGAGAATAAACACTGCATTTACCTTAATAATGTTCAAAAGTCATCATATAGATATCTATCAATTCGTGACAGCCATCTTTACGAATTTCCTTTTTCTGGCGGACACACGTCCAGCTCGTCCGACCACATTAACATCTCAAAACTCCGCCATCTCTCTCCCCACATCCACCACTGCTGGCGGCTCACCTCCAACTGCTCCCATCCAACTGTCCAACACTACAATAGCGAATATTCCAACAATGCCAACCCGCGGCAGACTGCACACAGCACAGACAGTGATTTTCATACAGAGCGCTACGTAGCGTTACCAACATAAAAACCTAAACAGCCTTCTTACACCATTTCTGTACGTATCGCTGTCTCACGACTTTTGTCACCTCACTGTAAGTCAACAGCAAGCTGCTGCTGCTGGCTGCACTGATGAATTAATACGATGGCCACCAGATTCGTGGGTGTCAATAACTGACACGGAAATAAAGAAATTGATGTCCCATTACGATTAAGCGAATCGGAGGATATCTGATTTAAAAGAAGATCTGCAGCACGGAATTGCCATAAGAAAAGACGACCATTCCATATAAGTATGACTGATTACCTTCCTTAATCTACATTCAAGTTCCATAGAGTTAACTAATTACTGAAAACGTATTCAGAAGAATCCGATAACTGGACATTTATTTTTCCAAGATATACACTCTTAAAGGAAACGAAACATTGAATTCCCTAATGACTTCCGAAATGGCATTTCCCATGCGTCTATCTCTAATTCCACGTCGAAAGTCTATTAATTCGTTAAAAAAGTAACAAGAGGTACACGAAGAATTAAACTGCTTCAATTGAAAGTAGTACAAGTATAGTGAGTTCGCAAGGTACCCGGAAACAGAGTCTAAGAGAGTTGCTACTTCCAGAGATGGCAAATGACTCGAATTTAAAAGACGTGCCAGGAATAACTGCATTACCCATGGCATTAAGGGGAGATCAGAAATGCATTAGAATTAATACGTGCAAGTGAGCAAGTCAGTGATACCTCAAGGTTCTCTGTAACAAAACAGCAATGAAACAACCCCTACGTGATCGCAACGTTTCTAAACTTCACGTGATGCTAACCTCACTACACTGGGAACATTCACCATTCTGGCTGACGCCTCAGATCTCGAACGTAGACCAATTGCTCTCCATCCATGTCGGAAACAGGAAGATGCTGTTGTCCATCATTCACAAAATCAGCGTCTTCTCTCGACTACTTCGAGGAACAGAATATTCCCTGCAGCGCTCTCCAAAACCAAATCCTCTCAGCACCCTTTCATTTGTCTAACTGCTGTGGCTCCACACAATAAATCCTCTGAAACACTGCGTCAGGCAACCAGGGCTCGTGCTTATTTCTTTCACCCACAGGAAGAGCGGAAATTTTACACACGACTCCTGTCCTCCCATCCAACGGGTCTCATAAAGATCCGCACCACATGTTAGCGGTTAATGAGGCTTGTAGTCTTGCCATTAGGCATCAGCAAATACTTGTTCTACCCCCAACATCCTACTTATCTTTAGAAACTGTCTCAGCTCTTACGACGTTTTTGGTAAACTCTTATGGCGTTCCTATGTCTGTCGTGGATTAACTTCTCACTTAATCGGCCAACTGTCAACCATCAGCTGGCGCCAGTACTGTACGTTGCATTGGAGTATAAACGGGCATTATTTTCTGGTTTTCAGCTCCTGAGTCTGGAAGAGGCGTGTCTCCGCCATTAACCAGTGAAGTGTCCACCTAGGTATGTAGCAGCCAGAACGCTCCATGACACAGTTAACGGAACACTCCTAACGATGGGCCTCCGCAACCGAGGACACATGCACATGCCAATGTTAACACCACATCAGCACCTATGACTGAAACCGCCAAGTGATCATCGGCGCTTGGCATAGTGGCAGGGCGTTGCATGGTCTGATGAATCTCCATACCTTCTTCATCATGCCGATGGGAGGACACGAATCCGTCGTCTTCCAGGGAAACAGCTCCTTGACACCTGTACTGTGAGATGGAGAGAAGCTGGCGGTGACTTCATTATGCTCTGGGGAACATTCATGTGTGCATCCATGGCCACCATGACGGCCAAGGAGTAGTAGTACACTCGTTGCAGACCACGTACACCCCTTCATTATGATCATGTTTCGAGGCGGGAGTGGCATTTTTCAGTAAGATAATGCGCAATATCAGAAGGCCAGAAGTGTGATAGAGTGGTTCGAGTAACAGAGTGGCGAGTTACAATTGGTGTGCCGGCCGGAGTGGCCGAGCGGTTCTAGGTGCTACAGTCTGGAACCGCGCGACTGCTACGGTCGCAGGTTCGAATCCTGCCTTGGGCATGGATGTGTGTGATATCCTTAGGTTAGTTAGGTTTAAGTAGTTCTAAGTTCTAGGGAAAGTTAAGTCCTATAGTGCTCAGAGCCGTTTGAACCATTCACAATTGATGTGCTGGCTCTCAAGTTCACCACATCGAACACATCTGGGATGTGATGGAACGTAGCGTCAGAACTCATCACCCATCTCCCATGAATTTACGGGAATTAGGGGACTTGAACATGGAGATGTGGTGCCAACTCGCTCTAACTCCCGCCACGACGCATAGCCGCTGTTATCCATGCTAAAGCTGGACATACCGACTGTTAGGTAGGCGGTCATAATGTTCTGTCAGTGATGATCGCCATGTTTCAGTCAACTATTTGTATTTTTGCTGTTTTCACGCCGGCGAATCGAAATATAATCAGCTGCTCAAAGGCTCGTTGTTCCACGTTGGTAAAGCAGCACACGTCGATTGGATCTGGCGTTGATTCCACAAGTGCTAGGGAGGTTTCTGGGGGTATCAGCACCATACGCCTACATACAAATCATGCAATTCCCGTAAATCACGGGTCGGTTGTTTGAGGGCCCAGACATCGGGCCCGATATCGTTCCAGATGTTTTCCGCGGAATCAAATCAGGTGGATTCATTTGCGAAGACATCAGCGGGCGTTCACTATCCTGTTACTGCAGCGAGGTTGTGCTGGGAGACGTCATCGCCGTCAGGAAAGACATCAGTCGTGTGCTGATGCAGGTGGTCTGCCATAATACTCACGTACTCTCTAGCTGTCACGGTGCTTTCCATTACTACCACCTGGCCATGGAAGCCCTGATGAATGTCCCGCGTAGCACAACACAGCCACCGCTTTCCTTCGTCCGTGGCGCGATGCATTTTACGAGCAGTCTTCCGCTTGGATGAAGGCCGTCGACCCGGTGTAACAAAACCGTTACGTCCGTTCAGGGCAATCGAGAGCGCCCATCATCAGGCATCACTCCTTTTTTAATTTCAAAGTGCTCATGAATTTTAAAATTAAAACACAAGCGAGACAAGGTGATGAATCCTCTTGATTGTTCTCTGTCTTAGAAAAAGGAATTCAGCAGTGGTGAAAACAGAAGTCTCAGCCTGAAGTTCACGAACCAGTCAAATTAGGAAGAATCAGTATGAGAATGGATTTCTTAGCTTCTAACTCAATGAAACCAAAAGATCCGGCCATTTGTGTCAAATACCCCCGGGGTGTACATGAGGTCCGGTAACACTTTGAATTATTTATTGCACAAGAACCAAGCATTGTAAAGATATCATTTTGAAGAGAAACACTGAAAGCTTTTTTTAATGTATACCACCACAGCGTAGTTTGGTAATTTGCCGATGGTCACCGCTAGTCGCAAACATGTCGTGTGTTGGAGTTCGACAGAAACAAGTGTGCTACAGCTGTCCAACGGATGTTTAGTACAAAGTACGGTAAGAAGCCACCGACAAGGAAGGCCATTTACCACTGGCACAACAAATTCATTACGACAAGTTGCTTGTGCCTGGCAAAGAGAAGCGGACGTCCCAATGTAGTGAACTGAAAGTAGAGCGTGTACGAGAGACATTCATAAGGGGTCCAAAGAAATCGGTGCCTCGTGCATCCTGTGAACTCGAAATGGCTCCAATGACACTGTGGAAAGTCCTGCGACAGAAGCTGTCAAATTGGAGCCAGTGCAGAAGATCAATGACGACGACAAAGACAAGCGTTTTGAGTTTTGTTCGCAGTTGCAACAATTGAGTGAGGATGGGGATGGTATTGTTGATAGCTTAATTTTTAGCGACGAAGCCACTTTTCACTCTAATGGAAAAGTGAACAGGCGTAATTGATAAATCTGGGGTACAAAGCATCCACACGAATGCATTGAATTTGACCGTGATTCCCCAAAGCTAAATGTTTTTTGTACTTTGTCACGTCGAAAACTGTACGGGCTATTCTTCTTCGCTGAGATCACTGCCACTGGATATTCCTACATGGACATGTTGCACCAATGGTTGATGCCTCAAATACAATCGGACTCTTCGTTCATCTTTCAGCAGGATTTTCCATTTTCACCGTGAAGTTCGTGGGTACCTGAACTTGGAGCTGCCACATCGATGGATCGGCTGTGCTACAGAAGGGGACAGCTGTTTCATGAAACGTCCTCCCTGAGCACCAGATCTCACTCCGTATGACTTTTTCCTGTGGGGACACTCTAAAGATCTGGTGTATGTACTGCCTCTACCACGGGATGTAGCAGAGCTCCGGGAGAGAATACGGTAAGCTGCCACAGTCGACGATGCCATGTTGGGATGGGTATGGCAAGAATTGGATTACTGTATTGACATCTGCCGGGTCACTCAAGGTTCGCATATCGAATGTTTGTAAAAAACAACCTTTAGAGTTTGTCTCTCCATTGTTTATGAGGACTGTTTGTGTCTCCATTGGTGGAATAGTGGTGCTTCGGCAATAGAGTGGAATTTTCTGCCGGTTTTCGAGTTGCTGATTGGAACGTTTAACTACGGCCAGTGTCGTGGGGGCAGTAATGTTCTGTGTTTGGCTTGTACGGGTGCTCTTGAGGGGAGTCGGTTACAAGACTAAGCTCTCGCTGCTCTGGACAGCATTCCTTCCGTTGGCTGTCTAATATATTTTTATTTGATTGTAACTGTTTGACGAAGTTGCTGAAGTTTCGACTTCAACGTAACTTTCCGTGTACAGTTGGCAGTTGAGCGTTCTGCGTACAAGCGGCCTATGTTGTCTGTCTTGAGCAGTTTTGGCTAAAGTTTACTGTATCAGAGTTACTGTGTGACTTCGCTTGTTAAAATCACTCACTATACCGTCAGTGATTGTGCGGCGGGCCTTCTTCGTCTCCCTCAGAGGCGCGTTTGTAATGCTAGGAAGTCTTTAGTCTGCAACAACCAGACCAGGATAATATGTTTCAGGCTATTCTCGTGACATTGTCATCACCACGACGGGAGTGCCAGATCGTGTCCTTGCAGTTAAGAAGACAGCTTGGTAATGTTGGCCACAGCACCGGCAAATTAGGCAATTTTGCTAGGTGATAATCAGAGCTCAGCAGATCGCGCCTGTTCGTTTTTTCTAACTTTGTTCTGTCTTGGGTGTTCATTGTCTGAGTTCTCACTACTGTAGCAGCAATTAATGTTGGGTTGGCTGGGTGTTTCTCTTAAGATTTGAGTTGCAAGGAGTTGGCTCCACATACCACATGGTCATAAAGGTTACAATCTAGTTTATGGATAACTTCACCTTCACAGCGTTTATTTGAGTATCCAATTTAATGTATTGTAAATGTTTCACGTGTTTTGTTTATTATTTCTAGTTGAGCCATAATAAATCAAATTGTTATTTTGGACAGAACTTTCATTCTGTTTATCGGTAGAGCAACCCTTTCATTTCTCACTAGGTTAATGAAACTTTCCTTTATGTAATTAATTTCTATCAAATTAAGTTATTGCAGGAGCCAAACTCTTTTATACTCCACTTGCAGGGTCGATTACAGTCAGTTCGCGTTTCTTCTTACCCATTTGCAACAGCAAAAGTCGGAGTTAGAAAAGGGGAGGAGTCTTAGAGCATCATTTCCATATAAAGATTGTAGAAGAATTTAGTGTTAAATATACCTCGCACCTTCACCAGTTATGGTCGTACAACCAATTCGACTAGACTCCTACTACTGTACCCTCTCAACCCAGGTGCCAATACCATTCCTTCCCGCCAATTCCCAATGGTGACTGTTAGCCTGTTGTGTCGGAACAGTAGAGCAGCCTATCAAAGCGTCAGCACGGTAAGCTTTCTGGCAAAGGGCGCCAACGGAATATCATAATTGGGATGCTACATGCGGCGCCCTTCTGCCAGCTATCCCGTATAGCTTAGCATTCTCTTAAGCATTCCAAACAATATCACGGCTACAGCGCTGAACGGGGGCGTTCCTGCACGAACATGAGGCTTTCGTGCAAAAACTGCCCCCATATATTGTAAAAATAGCGAGCTTCCGTCGCTCTGTACCCTGACAACCTATCATCAAACTACAAAGCCACCAGCCACGGGAGAGTATTCCGTAGACAATGCCCAGTGACCGAATGTTCCCCCTGCCTTCTGACCGCTGCTATCGTGTGCCGTTGTCCTCCTCACAACTAGCATCTAGCATCTGCTCATCTATTTTGCAAGAAAGTGTAATATGGTAGTGAGAAAATATTTATTTGCATGTAAGAAAATCCAGATTTTACAAGTGCAAGATACGATGGTTTGATGGCCGTTAGTAAGTGTATGAAGATGCCAGAGGGCCTGCTGTCTGTCAAGGGCTGGGCATTGTCCTAGAATCATAAAATGTGGCAAGAAGCGAGGTTTCAAAGTACAAGTAAACAAGAAATTAAAAAATCATAAATTTTTAATAAATTAATAATTTTTAATTGCATCACATCATTCTTTTTTCCATTTGTTGTCCGTTTGTTCAGACATCATTTCCCAGCAGTAGCTTTGCCAGCGTAAAAAAAAATTAAGCTTTTGTACAATGCAATGAAAAAATACGGCCACATACGTCACATATTTTGATAATCGTAAACTCACTCATCAAAACGTATAGAAGAAACATAAATAAATTCGCTGCACTTGATAGTCTAGTAGTAAAGTGCGTGCGCGAAAACTCGTATTTGTCCCGTTTTTACAGTTTTTTAAATGTATATGAGTTGGTCATTTTCGAAACTTGTCATGCTGCCAAAACTAAATTCTATAGGGGAGAGAAAAATGTTGGTCATTGGAATATTAAGCTTGAAAAGTGGAGCTAGAAGATAGAATCGCCTTCTAAAGCAGGGCAGTGCATAAGATATGGAAAGCAGTCAGACTTTGAGATTTCATCCTCGTTGAAAGTTGAAACTGCCGGAGGAGGTACTAGACGTATTTATTAAAGCAGATTTATGTCTTTACATCTTTCGAGGACTTGATGGACAGACTGGAAAATCTTACATTAAGTGTAGGTATTCTGAGGTACAACAAACGGCAATGAAGCAAATCTGCACTTACTTATTCTATTTCCTGAATTGTTTTTCTCCATCATTTTTCTAACATTTACATCATTCTTGTTTGTACGTGATTACTGCGGGATTCCACGTTCCAACACAGGCCGTTCCACGTGCAATATTATCATACAAATATCGCCGGTAAATTATTTCTCGGAATGAATACCTGACATCGGATAATGATATTAAATAAACATTGTGATTGACAGCTGGGAGCGGGCTAAAGCGGCATTTTCACGCTGCCGGATATTACGCTAAAGCAGCAGCATTCCAAAGCTCACGTGTGTTTATAGGAGAATCCGAACAGCGAAAATACGCAGTCCCACGCAGAACTGCAGTTGTATGCTAGCATATTTCATCAGTCCACTCTCTCACATGTTAATCAGTACATTTTTCACATCACTCGGTAGTCAGTGGTAAATATCATAATATTATTCACGTCTGGATTATGCTGTACCGTGTCGTGTACAATGTAAGACATTTTCAGAATTTTTTTTAGCTTTTTCTTTGCGCTCGCATTAATATCATTCTCCCAAGATGGGCTCTTTGCTGTTCATCAGACCAAGGTGTTTTGCTTTTTTTTGGTTTTTCTGCCAGGCACACGGTCAACTGAAAAGTTTCTCCCTAAAGATTTTCTTTTGGATCCCAAAACCCATCTAGTTAATCTGGTTGGTTCCATTCCTTTGATATGTCTATAGAATTTTAACCTGCGTTTTTTTATAACCGAATAACTATTAGTATACTTTTCAGTTTCCTTGTTTGCCAGTAGTATCTTAGTTGCTTCTTCAGCAAAATTTGCCAACAGTTTCTATGATAATATTTCCTTATTCTTTTCCGATTGATGTATTGTCTGCTCTTTTGTTTAAAAAGATATTTCCAGCAGGGTGAACACACTATACTCCAGTAACTATGCTGTAATCGTTTAGTTTTATGCATCTTGAGTTGCGTTTCTTGTTCTAAATGCGTTTTATGGCTTTTGTAAGCCTGAAGGGTGTATCCATTTTGTAAGCAGTGATTTTTCGCCCACTCTTCTCGTAAGGCGGCAAGATTTTTCTAGCATTTGTTAATTACTCGTGTAGAATTACACTGAATAGCCAAAGAAATTGGTATATCTGCCTAATATCATGCAGGGCCCCCGCGAGGTCACAGAAGTGCCGCGACACGGCGTGGCATGGACTCGACTAATGTCTGAAGTAGTGCTGGAGGAAAGTGACACCATGTATCCTGCAGGGCTGTCCATCAATCGATAGGAGTACGAGGGGTTGGAGGCCTCTTCTGAACACCACGTTGCAGGGCACCCCAGATATGCTCAAAAATGTTCACATCTGGGGAGTTTGGTGGCCAGCAGAAGTGTTTAAATTCAGAAGAGTGTTCCTGGAGTCACTATGTAGCAATTCTGGACGTGTGGAGTGTCCTGCTGGAATTGCCCATGTCCGTCGATATGCACAATGGACATGAATGTATGCAGACAGGATGCTTACCTATGTGTCACCTGTCAGAGCCGTATCTAGACATATCAGGAGTTCTATATCACTGCAACTGCACACAACGCACACCATTACCGAGCCTCCACCAGCTTGAACAGTCCCCTGCTGACATACAGGGTCCATAGATTCATGAGGTTGTCTCCATAACCGTACACGTTCATCCGCTCGAAACAATTTGAAAAGAGACTCGTTCGACCAGGCAACACGTTTCCAGGCGAGGCGCAAATCTCTGTGTTGTGCAGTCATGAAGGGTACACGAGTGAACTTCGGCTCTGAAAGCCCACATTGATGATGTTTCGTTGAATGGTTCGTATGCTGACACTTGTTGATGACCGAGCATTGAAATCTGCAGCAATCAGCGAAAGGATTGCACGTTTGTCACATTGAACGATTCTCTTCAGTCGTCGTTGGTCCCGTTCTTGTAGGATCTTTTTCCGGCCGCGGCGATGTCCGAGATTTGATGTTTTGCCGGATATCTGATATTCATGGTACACTCGTGAAATGGTCGTTCGGGAAAATCCCCACTTCTTCGCTGCCTCGGAGGTGCTGTGTTCCATCGCTTGTGCGCCGACTATAACACCACGTTCAGACTCACTTAAATCTTGATAACCTGCCGATGTAGCAACAGCAAGCGATCTAACAAATGCGCCATACACTTGTTGTCTTATACAGGCGTTGCCGTACGCAGCGGCGTATTCTGCCTGTTTACATATCTCTGTATTCCAATTTGCATAACTACATCAGTTTCTTTGGCGCTGCAGTGTATATTTACATTAGACCATATTTACGATGCAAAATGGAATTCATCATTTCATTGGCTGCTTCGGCTTAGCGCCCTGTGCTAACACTATATCTGATACTTCGTGTCTGTGTGTTGATTAGGGATGAGCAGTGACAGAAAGGGCCAAGGGGCCTCAAATTTCTCTGAAGCCCCTGTTGCCTAAGGAGGGTCTGGACAACATCTTGTCGTATTCAGTAGGGGCGGACATTTATTTCTCTGAAAGTGAGCAGTGTGTGGTGGCAGTGGTTTATGATGCTAAAGGCCGCCGATCCCCCTGTAGGGCGGACAGAAAGGGCGGAAGGTGCTCTCTGACGAGACGAAATAATTTCAGTCTGGGAGAAAGAGCATCGTGGACGGTAGAAGGCGAAACGACATCGTTTCAGTGTGACGGAGTGCGTGAGGTCACAAACCATGGCCGCGAGCTGACCTTTGTGGAACATTCTCACGGGCAGTACCGTAGAACACCTCCAGCGGAAAACAGTGGAGACGCGTTAAGGAGGGGAAATGGACCTTTTCAGGAATTCTACTGCAATGAGCTTCAGGAGATTGACTGGCATGCACGGTGTATGGAGAAATATGGCCACTACGAGGCAATATAAAATACCTGCATTTACAGTAAACAGCACTGGAAATAGGTCATTTGTTGGAGTGCTGGCCGAAATCAGTGGGATCGACAATGTTTACTACGTTAAAGGATACACGAATATTATTTTTATTAATCTCCATTCCCATATCGACTGGCTTAAAACAATTTTTACATTGTATCTAAATGTGTCGAACTGGATGTTGTGCATCAAGCAACAGAGCAGCCATTTCCAGAGTTCCAAACCGATGGAATATCTACCTTTGGACACTCATTTGCAAAAGTTGTAAACTTTCCCACATAGAAATTCCGCAAGAATGTGTAGGATAAGATGTGTTCGCTTATACACAGGAAGATTTGGAGTGCTTTAACAATGCCAAGAGGTAAAGTTATAGTCCTCGAATGCTTTCATATAGAAGAATTGCAAGAAGGAACTGAGCTAATTGTTAAAGTCATGAAGGAGATAGTTTACAGGGACAAAAAAAGATATGTGTAATTCGAGAACAGACTTTCTTTCTGGCTATCAAATTACAGCCTGGCGAAAGAAATATCTGATTCGGATGTGGATATAAGTCATAACTTAAACATTAAGCTAGATGGTATTAAAGCTGCACCTACGAAACATAAAGAAAGGGTTATTTTCTGTGTGCAAATGTATAGACAGAAATTAATAAGCATTTTTGCAACCGAACATTTGCTTGTCTTATTCGTTAACCTACAAAGATGCTACGACATATCATATCTCCAACAGTTTTTGTGCAAATATTTTGAATGGAGGAAGTATGTAATTGGATGCCTTTGATAGAAACCGAAACTAGGTAGCCGAAAACATACACTCCTGGAAATGGAAAAAAGAACACATTGACACCGGTGTGTCAGACCCACCATACTTGCTCCGGACACTGCGAGAGGGCTGTACAAGCAATGATCACACGCACGGCACAGCGGACACACCAGGAACCGCGGTGTTGGCCGTCGAATGGCGCTAGCTGCACAGCATTTGTGCACCGCCGCCGTCAGTGTCAGCCAGTTTGCCGTGGCATACGGAGCTCCATCGCAGTCTTTAACACTGGTAGCATGCCGCGACAGCGTGGACGTGAACCGTATGTGCAGTTGACGGACTTTGAGCGAGGGCGTATAGTGGGCATGCGGGAGGCCGGGTGGACGTATCGCCGAATTGCTCAACACGTGGGGCGTGAGGTCTCCACAGTACATCGATGTTGTCGCCAGTGGTCGGCGGAAGGTGCACGTGCCCGTCGATCTGGGACCGGACCGCAGCGACGCACGGATGCACGCCAAGACCGTAGGATCCTACGCAGTGCCGTAGGGGACCGCACCGCCACTTCCCAGCAAATTAGGGACACTGTTGCTCCTGGGGTATCGGCGAGGACCATTCGCAACCGTCTCCATGAAGCTGGGCTACGGTCCCGCACACCGTTAGGCCGTCTTCCGCTCACGCCCCAACATCGTGCAGCCTGCCTCCAGTGGTGTCGCGACAGGCGTGAATGGAGGGACGAATGGACATGTGTCGTCTTCAGCGATGAGAGTCGCTTCTGCCTTGGTGCCAATGATGGTCGTATGCGTGTTTGGCGCCGTGCAGGTGAGCGCCACAATCAGGACTGCATACGACCGAGGCACACAGGGCCAACACCCGGCATCATGGTGTGGGGAGCGATCTCCTACACTGGCCGTACACCACTGGTGATCGTCGAGGGGACACTGAATAGTGCACGGTACATCCAAACCGTCATCGAACCCATCGTTCTACCATTCCTAGACCGGCAAGGGAACTTGCTGTTCCAACAGGACAATGCACGTCCGCATGTGTCCCGTGCCACCCAACGTGCTCTAGAAGGTGTAAGTCAACTATCCTGGCCAGCAAGATCTCCGGGTCTGTCCCCCATTGAGCATGTTTGGGACTGGATGAAGCGTCGTCTCACGCGGTCTGCACGTCCAGCACGAACGCTGGTCCAACTGAGGCGCCAGGTGGAAATGGCATGGCAAGCCATTCCGCAGGACTACATCCAGCATCTCTACGATCGTCTCCATGGGAGAATAGCAGCCTGCATTGCTGCGAAAGGTGGATATACACTGTACTAGTGCCGACATTGTGCATGCTCTGTTGCCTGTGTCTATGTGCCTGTGAGTCTGTCAGTGTGATCATGTGATGTATCTGACCCCAGGAATGTGTCAATAGAGTTTCCCCTTCCTGGGACAATGAATTCACGGTGTTCTTATTTCAATTTCCAGGAGTGTAGATACCTCCTTTTCTTATATATATGAAGTCCTCGTATACTTAAGGTGCATCAGTAAGTTTTCCTTGCCATCTTTTTAATTCCACGCGGCAAACGATCGTAGAGGAGATTACGGTATGTAAAGAGGCATACAGACAATCATTTTTCACTTGATCATTACGTATGCTATGGGAAAAGGAACGAAGAAATCAATAATACTGCTACGACATAGTCCGCAGCGTGCAGTGGTCTGTGGAATGCGTATTTAGATGTAGGCTCCTGACTACAGCAGGATTGTGACACCGGTAAGTTATAGCAGTTTGCAGAGGGTTGAGGGTTGGTGGGAGTTGGAGCTGAATGTAGATAAATTTAACTGTTGAATCTAAAATAGCCGCAAGACCTGCTAATGTTCTATTACATCTTTGACTATATATCACTAGAAACAGTACTAATTGTAAAAAAATCTGGACGTAACCATCTTCATCGTGGAGAATTTCGTCCTGTACTTTGGTGTGCTATTTTTCTCGTTGTGATAGCTGTCTACACAGCCAGCCACGGGTTGAGTGTTAGACCGCGTTCTAACTAGTGAAACATTGCTGTCGCGACATGATGGGATTTCGTCAGAATTAGCAGGGACTACGGCTTGGCTGTGGACATCTCTTACTAGTCATACGCAGGTAGATGCAACTCCGATATCCTGAAGACTGGAAGATTTGTGAGAATGTGGGTGGGTAAACGACACTCTGGCAAAAGGGGGAAGAGAGGTGAGCTCCTTCTAAGTGCTGTGGGCAACCATATGACTCCACCCCACATACATCTCGCGAAGTGATTGCACTGAGAGAATTAAGGGCTAATACGATGGCTTATACTGAGAGAGAAGTTCTGTCTTTGTTTTCCTGATAAATAAGAGAAAACATTCTCTTACGAGTGTTGTGTGCCTATAAATGGATGGACTGAGATCTTTATAGGTAGACTAAATTTACATCTACATACATAACCCGCGAGCCACTGTACGTCGAGTGGTGGGTATCCTATTCCACTAACAGTCCTTTCTTTTTTCTCCCACTCGCAAGTAGAGTGATAGAAAAACGACTGTTCATATGCATCCATATGAGCTTTAATTTCTTGTACCTTATCTTTGTGGTCCTTGCACGAAATATATGTTGGTGACAGCATAATCGTTCTGCAGTCATCTTCAAATCTTGAGTCTCTAAAGTTTCTTAGTGGTGTTCTCGAAAAGAACGTTTCCTTTCCATTTGAGTTCCCGCAGTATCTCAGTAACACGTGCATGTTGTTCGAGCCTACCAGTAACAAGTCGAGCAGCTCACCTCCGAACTCCATCGATGTCCTCCTTTAATCTGACCTGCTAAGCATCCCCAATAATCAGGCGGTACTCAAGAACAAGTAGCGCTAGGGCCCTCTTTGTGGTCTCGTTTGTAGATGATTACACTTTCCCAAAACTCTGCAATAAACCCTGCCACAATCCTCTGTTGCTCGTTTAATTTTTTAACTTTTCGACGTTAAACATAGATACTTAAATGCGCTGACTGTTTAAGCAGAAGGCTACTAATACCGTATCCAAACTTTGTGCGTTTCTTTTTCCTATTCACCCACATTAATAACAATTTTCTACATTCAGAGCTAGCTGCTACTCATTATATTAACTCGAAATTTTGTGTAAGTATTCTTGTACCCTCCTACAGTCAATCAACTCTGGCATCTTCCTGTACATCACAGCATTGGCATTTCCAGATGTGTCTCGAAAACACCTCTTTAGAACCACATACAGTGTGTATTGTTCTGGGAAATGGTACGCAGGTGGGAAGATGGGAATCATACTGTTCATTGTCGGTGAAACATCCTTATATTTCCACGGTGACATTTAACTGACGTGTCATTTCAAGTAAAATAGGATGCTGGATAAGCTGAGCCATCCACAAAGAACCCATTTGTGTGAAGACACGAAATGCTGCCGCTGCAAAGCCGCCGACACACAAAATGTTTCGATGCTTAACGATTTGCTACTGGACTCTTTGTGAAGACAGAGGTTTTTACAAGCCAGAGTCCGCCCATTTCGTTCTGGGGAATATGGCTGGTGATCTCCGAGAGAGAGAGAGAGAGACCAGAAGCGCTACTTTCCTTGACGGTGTTTCCAGCAGTCAGCTGCACTTAAGCGTGCAGCTGCCACGGAGCTGCCAGTCAACAACCACAACAAGCCACCATTTGCGCAACTCATCTGGGGTGTTACGAGCTGCCGTTACACACATCAACAAAGCGGACCGCCCTCGACAGACCACTGTGGACCACGGAAAAGGCCAGCAGCACATGCGTCGTTCTCCCAAGGTCAAGTGGTCGCATCTGGCCGCTGGATGGGCAGAGTGCTGGGTGAGGTTCTGTGGGCAACGCGCTCGTGTAGTCTGAGTGCCACTTACCACAGTTGTATCAATAGCCACTGCCTGGCAGCGCGTGTGTCATACACCTGACCAAGAACACAGCTTGCAGTCACCCGCCACAGCGTTCAGACACCAGGGGCTAGGTGCTCCTGGTGCTCAGCACGCGTTTGATTGTCAAGGAGCTTTCATGTACTATACGCGATATGTAGCGTGCCTGTTAATGGTGTGTGGGTGAAGTTTAGGTGATATTTTTAGCTGTATTGGGGTACCGGTATCTGCAACATTCCACGTTCTTTCCAGTGTGTACTGGATGGCTATATGTTCCGTAGGCGAAGTTTAGCCACCTCTAGGTAAGGATTTTTTATGATCGATGTCTGAGTCATGGTGCCGTTTATGCAGTGTTCCGCGACCTTGTGTGTGTGTTTGTGTATTGAACTGGGGACCTAGAAACGACGGAGGGGTTTCATCCCACCATAGCCCACAGTGGTCCACAACCCCAGAACAGGCCGCGACAGTCCACCCACCCCACCGCCGCCCCACATCAAAACCAGGATTATTGTGCGGCGCCCCCCCCCCCCCCAGTTGCACCCCCTCCCCCCCTGGGAACATCTCATACCAGATGTGTAGCCCCAATGTTTGTGTGGTAGAGTAATTATGGTGTACGCGTATCTGGAGACAGTGTCGAATGCTGACATAGTGTAACTGAGGCGAAATGAGGGAAACCAGCCCGCATTTGCCGAGGCAGATGCAAACTGCTGTAACAACCACCCACAGGCTGGCCGCACACAGGACCTCGACACAGACCCGCCAGGTGGATTTGTGCCGGGGACCAGGACGCCGGCCGAAGTGGCCGTGCGGTTAAAGGCGCTGCAGTCTGGAACCGCAAGACCGCTACGGTCGCAGGTTCGAATCCTGCCTCGGGCATGGATGTTTGTGATGTCCTTAGGTTAGTTAGGTTTAACTAGTTCTAAGTTCTAGGGGACTAATGACCTCAACAGTTGAGTCCCATAGTGCTCAGAGCCATTTTTGGGGACCAGGACGCTTTCCCACTTGGGAAGCAGCATGTTAGACCACACAGCTAGCCAGGAAGGTTCGCGACCTTTGTGGTGTGTATTTGATCGTTATGTGAGCTGTAGCTGTGCATATGGACATTTATATTTTCTTAACTGACTGATGATCTGTAGCAGTGCAATTATGTAATTAGCGTCTTTAGTTGTTGGACATCTTCTGACAGTGTAATACTTGCACCTTTCTGAGTTTTCCCTCCAGTTTCTGATGGTGCTGGAAAATTCTTCCAATGGGATAACACCTGCACCTTCTGTAATCCCCTAAATAAAGAAAAAAAAAACAACCGAATGTCATTCCACACAGAACAAACCGAGGGTTTCCGGATTCCCACATAGGGCAGGTAGTGGATGGGGAGGGGAGGGTGTTGGGAAGGGGCAGGTAGGAGGGAAAACCAGTGCCACACCCACTGCCGACACATTGAATAAATTTTTCAACAATGTAGATTGCACTTGTATCAGATTTACTCCACTACTATCATACTGGACTGCCCTTGACCCATAGCATCCTTGCTGCGTATCTATGATTACTTTTAAGCTTTGCAGAAGTCTCTGCGTAAGATTCCTTCATACTTTATATCTAACTTGTCTACTACATGAAACTTGGATCTAAACGCACATTGGCCTCTGTTTTCAACGTGACTCCATGCATCATACTTCTGTAAAGATCCCTTTTAGTGTTATTCTTTCCTCGGCGTTACTGCCCAGCGTATTCTTCATTGCTGATTCCTTCATTGTGGTGACTTGAGGGGCACTGTCTACTATGAAATTTATGTTTCTCACTCTTCCCTGCACGAATCATCTATTTACGAAATCATTTCTGCACTTGGTGCCTACTGACTACAAGTTTTCAACGTAGGTCGACTGTATACGCATAACAGATTCCCTGTTCCTGAGTCTTCATATTTGCTAGCCTATAGTCTGCACTACGCTGTTGGGCTGAGTGTCCTGCTTCTTTACAAATATAACATAACACGGGTCTCCCCTGTTGGGCTGAGTGTCCTGGTTCTTTAGAAATGTAGCACAACGCAAGTCCCTCCCTATCACAAGCCCCTGCAAGGACTTGACGACTGCGCTGACGACCTCTATGCAAAGCTTCCTCTATCCTTCTTTGTAGTGGTGTAGATCCAATATCCATTTATCTGCTCCACAACAACTCGGCTGCATGGCGTTTACTTTCCTGACATATATCTTCATAGTGCAATTCCGCGGATGATGGCCTCCTCTCTACATGTAAAACAGTAGACCCTTGGGCGACTGGGTTCACCGAAACATTCTTCACAAGTGGCGATGAATGTTCTTTCTGTCAATGCTAGCTTCACTGCTTGAGCTATCGTTAAATCCTCTCCTCTTACTCTCACGACGGTTGTAATCCTCTGATTTTCGATTCCCTGTAAGAACCCTGTTCACGCTAACGTTACAATTAGACTTCCTGTTCGCAGCTCGTGGTCTAGTGGTTAGCGTAACTACCTCTGGATCAGAGGGTCCCAAGTTCGATTCCCGGCCGGCTTGGGGATCTTCTCTGCCCAGGAACTGGGTCATGTCTTCATCATCATCCTCATCATTTGTGGCAGTGGCTCGAATGGACTGTGAAAAAAACTGGACTGTGAATAAATTGGGACCATGTACGGGCGCTGATGACCGCGTAGTTGAGCGCCCCACCAACCAAACATCATCGTCATCCCTCTATCCCTCTTCAGTCGCTGGGCGTCTCCTCGAAATTGGTGCTCCAATGATCAACGAGACTCACCCGTTTGGCCATACTTTCAACGTTGTTCTGCCTTCTAGAGAATCATAAACACACGCGGTAATCCAGAGACCGTCTTGACTCATAGTTTTGCAGTAAAATTACCGTACATTTGCCCAAGTTACCATCAAATCGCATACGGGCAGTTTACTTCAAGCTGCATCCGCAAAACTAGTTTTAACAAATTTTAATAGTGCACTACCACTATGACTTGGCGTTAGTTCGAATGCTAGATCGCAACTGCTTACGAATTCTCCACGTTCATTTTTATTTCCATCAAAAGCTTTCGGAATGAACTGAAATGAGTCAGACTATATGCTGTGCGAGTACTTCACTGCCATCCAGATTAAAATTAAGTGTCTTTTGTCCTTTCTCGAAGCCGTAGCGTTGTTGTAATGTTACGTTGAGATTCACTGACCGCGTTTGTTGGGCGGCGACGTTGTGTTGGCGTCTCACGTAGATGTAATGCAGGGATTTGGTGCGGTCACCAAATTCCAGCTTATTCAAATGACGGTGGCCCCGACTTCGACTGTTGCAACTGCTGTGAAAGTCACACCTCTTGTTTACTACTGTGGGTTACTGGCTACAGTGTAGTAATTCTGTGAGATGGCGTGGTGACTTCTTCTTTTTTCTTTTTCTCCTGCTCTACACTAAAAAGGGCTGCTCTCTTCTTACTGTACCTGATCGAAGGCTTAAGCCAATTCATTCTAAGACAGGGCTTTCAAGATAACCGAAGAGAAAATCCTACAATTCATTCTCTCAGGCACCTTGCGCCATAGTAAATGTACTCAGCCAGAAATCGAAGCCTGGATCCCATATCTGACACCAGTTTTATATGTCGTTACCAGACGTGTGTCGCAACATACCTAGTCAGAAGCTCATGCTCAGGTCAGAGGTGAAGTGGGACCTAAGGTCATCTGTTGTGTTGGCAGAAGAGTCAACACCGTGATACTAGAGGAGGCCGAAATGCATTCGTTTTAGCTCACGCAGGCTGGCGTGAGGAGGGAAGAACTATACTGACGTGAGGTCTGGAACATGACAAGGAATTGGAATTCATAAAGCGGACGTAGTTACTTAGATACTTAACTTTAATCCATTAATGATGAACGTCGCTCTTGACGGTACATGATTCACAAAATTATCTGTTCAGAATAGTAACTGAATATGGCGCCTTGCTAGGTCGTAGCAAATGACGTAGCTGAAGGCTACGCTAAACTGTCGTCTCGGCAAATGAGAGCGTACGTAGACAGTGAACCATCGCTAGCAAAGTCGGCTGTCCAAGTGGGGCGAGTGCTAGGGAGTCTCTCTAGACTAGGCCTGCTGTGTGGCGGCGCTCGGTCTGCAATCACTGATAGTGGCGACACGCGGGTCCGACGTACACTAACGGACCGCGGCCGATTTAAAGGCTACCACCTAGCAAGCGTGGTGTCTGGCGGTGACACCACATCATCCTTTTTTGGTATGCGGGCAGCCGTCTACTGGAGTGAAATGGAGTCAAGCTTTTCCACGTCTCTGTGATTGGAGGTAATGTTAGGCTTAAGAGGTAGTTATGGTGATGACAGGGAAGCGAGACAATGGGTTGGCTTACTCGTCGGCTCTTTGTTGGTTCTCCACGTGTTTGCCGTGAACGTGCAGAAGATGACAGACATTAGTTTATAATTTCAGTAAGTGTAAGACATGAGACTTACTAGGTTCTCCAGTCAATTACCAGAACAAATGGCCACCGAGACTTATAACTTTATTAAGATTCGGGGATACGGAGTAATATATGGTACTACAGACAACGAACCATGGAACTGCCATACTGTATTGCTCTAATGGAACTCTTAGGTTCAAGTAGTCATCACAGTGAGAGTGACACACAGACATAGTCACATGTAGGCACATGCTCGATGGAAACCAATAGCCCTAGACCAGATGCACGTACAGGAAAGCTTCGGAAATCCTTCTTAGTGTAAAAGCTTAACGGAAGATGATTCTCACTTACGTAGGATTTGCTGTAGCTTGCTGGTCGCTCGAAACTGATCGATATGGAACTCTTCCCGGTTTGGAAGTCTACTCTTAGCTGGAACTCTTTATTAGTTGGAGTTTGTGGGCATTTGCGCCTGTTTGCTTACAGATGGGAACTGACTGCGTCGCTTTCCATTTCCAGTTCGCAATTAGTGAGCGTGAAATCAACGGTGTCGTAGTGCATATGCATCTTAACTTACGAAACCGGTATGCCCTATACGTCTCTACTTAAGTTACAAGGTTTACAGCTAAAATTCACACATAGATGATTTCCTTCATTCTTTCTGGTTATCTTTCACTATTTGGTCGTTACACTCCCCTTTTTATCAACGTCGGGTAACTCACAAAGCTGTATAACGACAGTAGTGGACATAGTACTTCGAAAAGTAGGGTACGTGTTCGACTTTCATGCGGATGTTCCTTGTTTATATGATATAGGGCTCATTATGGAACATTTGTTAAAGGCAAATGAAAATCTTGATCTTAAACGCAGTTGTAAGAAGTACCCTGAGTTGGCGTGTGCGTGTTTAGTATCGCCGCCAGTGGACATCACGATGTAGGCGGACATGCTGGCCTGGGTAGCAAGGCAGGTAGTGTCGAAAACCGCCGCAGAGGGCGCACGCGGAGATTAGCGAGGGCAGGCCTGCTGGCGGAGGTGTTCACGGCCTGCGTGCGGCAGTAGCCCGGGCTGGCCAGGGCTCACCCACGGCTCAGCTGTCCCGCGCTCCGTGCCTTGTGTTGTTGCCGAGCGCTTAGCCGTTAGCAATCTGTGACGGTTGTGCGCTGCGTCATTCCTGTGTCTGTCTCTGCATGGGATTGATGTCTCTGCTTCCCGTAAATTGACTGGCATGGCGAGTTCGTTTTCATCTCAGGGGGTTCTCTTCCCGGGCTATTAACGAGCCACTATCGGTCTGTGACGTTTTTATTTATTCACTGCAAATTTAAAGAACTGTTTTCTGATGTTTTAAATCAGGTCGTAAACATACAGTTTTTTTGTTTGTTTTCTTGTTATCTGCTACATTTGACAAAGATTAATACTTTTTTAAAACAACAAAATTTGAGGATGAATTATAAGTAGTTTTCACTGGCAATGAATACCTCGGAATGGGTTCTTTGAGCTGTTGACCGTCGGTAGAGAAATTGTATTACTAATCCTATGTATTAACATCAGGTACTCATCTGCGTGGAACATCGCGTGCTTTCTTTGCTAGATAATTAGTACTTCACAGTACACTTACTCCAGTACTCGCTATCACTGACTATTACATGACTGCTATATACAATTTGAGGATATAAAACGTAGACTGGCAATGGCAAGGAAAGCATTTCTGAAAAAGAGAAATTTTTTAACATCGAGTATAGATTTAAGCGTCAGGAAGTCGTTTCTGAAAGTATTTGTGTGGAGTGTAGCCATGTATGTAAGTGAAACATGGACGGTAAATAGTTTAGACAAAAAGAAAATAGAAGCTTTCGAAATGTGGTGCTACAGAAGGATGCTGAAGATTAGATGGGTAGATCACATAACTAATGAGGAGGTACTGAATAGAATTCAGGAGAAGGGGAGTTTGTGGCACAACTTGACTAGAAGAAGGGATCGGTTGGTAGGACATATTCTGAGGCATAAATATATCACCAATTTAGTATTGGAGGGCAGGGTGGAGGGTAAAAATCGTAGAGGGAGTCTAGGAGATGAATATCCTAAGCAGATTCAGAAGGATGTAGGCTCCAGTACGTACTGGGAGATGAAGAAGCTTGCACAGGATAGAGTAGCATGGAGAGCTGCATCAAACCAGCCTCTGGACTGAGAACTACAAAAACAACAACATACAATGTGTCAGTGCATTTTGACATGTTATGTTTGGTTCATAATTTTAGGTGGCTTGTTTACAGTTGCATCTGGTCTTCCTTCTCCTCTTATTCCTCTTCTGTGTTACTGTTTTCTTTGTCAGTGGCGGGGCCCTGTGCAACCTCTGGAGATGTTGCGTTGCATATCGGCATATCTGTTATGCCGTATCCTCATTTACTCTTCAACTGTCGTTTTTGAAATACTGTTAGTTAACACATTTAGTTGTGCCCATTGTTCTTCCTCTCTTATTACTAATGTACATACGTGTGTCTGTTTCTGTTCAAATGGTTCAAAGGCTCAGAGCACTATGACACTTAACTTCTGAGGTCATCAGTCCCCTAGAACTTAGAGCTGCTTAAACCTAACTAACCTAAGGATACCACACACATTCTTTCCCGAGGCAGGATTTGAACCTGCGACAGTAGCGGTCGCGCGGTTCCAGAGTGTAGCGCCTAGAACCGCTCGGCCACCCCGACCGGCTCTGTTTCTGTGTAAGTGTAGCATATGTCTGCTGTTAGCGTTTCGCACGCAGAAGAAGACATTGCGTTACTGGGAACCACATGTGCGACTAGTCTACCTCAGACTAACGCAATTTAAATGCGTGGGATAAGGTCCGTGTCGAGTATCAGACCAAGGCTGGGGTCTATATACCGTTTTACATTCTCACCCTCTCTATTACGTCAGAGACGAAGTCGTGCAGTCTACGTTCCTTACCACTCACCAGTCCATGTATCCAAACGACAGCGTCTAATGTGACGTGTCCTCTGTATCAGCACAACAGTTATTGTGTGTGCCTTATTTAGTCTCACCAGTACCTTGCAGCTCTCTATTTGACCATCACGTTTATGGGGCATATTCCGAACGCCACACACAGTGCATCCACTGTGGTGGCGCCGAAGGTTCCTGATCGCCTAAGTAGCTCACTTCTCTGCCCTCGTCCGACTGACGCTTTGTTGGTGACCAGCTTCAGTCTGTGCGCTCACGTGCTAGCTGCGAAGCTGAGTACTGATTCGACGAGGGCACAGTGGTATGTCTGTATGACTGGTAGAGGTAATCTGTACTGTTTTGAACTCAGTTTCGCCAGTTTATGTAGTTTTTTTCCACTTTGTTCAAAAATGGTTCAAACGGCTCTGACCACTATGGGACTTAACATCTGAGGTCATCAGTCCCCTAGAACTTAGAACTACTTAAACCTAACTAACGTAAGGACATCACACACATCCATGCCAGAGGCAGGATTCGAACCTGCGACCGTAGCAGTCGCGCGGTACCGGACTGAAGCGCCTAGAACCGCTCTGTCACCTCAGCCGGCTCCACTTTGTCTGTTGTTAGCCTTATGTGTTCGTGGAAATTGAATTCATCATCGATGTCTATCCCAAGATAACGTGTAACATGTGCTTACTTGACGTTCATGTCCCCTATTTTATCTGAAGTATTTCTTTGGAGTGATTCTTTCAGTAATGTTTGTGTTATTTTGTTTCTGGCTATACTGAGTTTGTTGTTGTGACACCATTGTGTAATTCTTTGTTGTATTCCACTGGTTTTCTCTTCTCGCTGGGCTCTGTTGTTTGCAGCTAGCAGGTCATCTGTCTGTGGAGTATCTGCGCTGACCGTGTAGTGTAGTGGCGTTGTGCAGTACTTACGTGGAAGTTCTTATGCATCTGATGGCCCTGTTCCCCCCCCCCCCCCCCGCCCTTTTCCTAATCTTAACTTGCACTGCTATGGACCCAGAATTTCTGCAATACTGGCAGCAACAGCTGCGCCTAAATAAGAAGCAGCATCAACAGGAGCAGGTGCAGGAGCTTATGATGCCGAATACGCACTTGTTTCGCGCCATAGCCTTGCCGATGGAGTAACCAGTTGGCCGCTGTGCACTTTTCTTTGCACCCCTGCACCTTCGATGCCATTTACTTGTTACAATGAGTCACAGAAAGGTGAATTACCTGCGCTAGGTTTTTCTAGGTGAGGTATATCTTCAATCCAGTTGATAACGCTTTGTTGTAGTACGGCTGAGAGGATTTATATGTAGTCCGAAATTTGAAGCCCTCCACTGACTGACAAACTCCCTTCTGATGAGCTTTATCTTTTGTTTACACAGCATTTTGAACACCAACCCTTATGGTGGCAGCACAGTTGCCATTGCACTTCAAGCGCCCTGGGGTGTCCTACATGGCCTGGAACGCAGCAGGGCCTACCGTGCAGGCATCTTTTCGAGTGTCCCAAGTGAGCTATCTCTTACGTGGACTCACTAATTCAAGATGTCATTGTCTGGTTAGTTCCTGAACCAGAGGTTCAGACTACAGTATCGACCTACTCTGATCCTTCCTTAGACAACGTTTTCCAAACTGCAGAATCACATGACATTATGGTGGACGCTAGAGATTTCCTTTCTGATAACAGACAGTTGGCGTAATTTGTAGTGCACGGTGTACAGTCCCTGGTGCCCTGCAGAGTAGGCCAGGTGGGCCCGCCTCCCGCCGAGTCTCTTTGTGTTGCCACCGTGCTGTGGTGCTGCGACACTGCCTATCCCCTCCCATGACGACGTAGGCGGGTTTGCACTAATTGCAACGTCGTAATTCCCACCTGGGCCGGTTTTTGGGGCCTCGGTGGGGTTCTCCTTCCAATTTTTCTTTTTGTTGCGTATTTGCGAAGACAGCCCAAAAGTGCAGGCCACGTGTGAGGCATTCAACCAGATACACCGTTTGGCAACTGTTTGTGGCATTCAGTGCCTGTGGATCAGTCATTGGATGCCCAGTGCTTTCGCTGGACTCTGGGGCTTCCCCAGTGCACCGCATGTGTTGCACTAGTGTATTTCTGTCATTTTTAGTGCATGGGCGACCAGTCGAATTTCAGATAGACATGGTAGGGACAACCAACCAGATTAATTTAGAAACATACAGTCTCTCAGAGTGCCTAGAGTTGCTATGGCCACCCTGTCTGGTTGTGTTTTATAATAAGCATCACATTCCCTCGCTGGGGCAACACCTCAGCGCATTATGAGAATGTGGAATGACATCTTACACTGTTACTGGTCCATTCACTGCTGATGTAAAATACCTTTGGTCTAGATGTTTTTTCGGTCTTTGGTTTCCAGATCATCGACAAGGTGAATTTCACGTCTTAATCTGTTCCTTTTGTCTCCTTACTGTGTTCAGTCAGCCAGCTGTTTGATAATACTTTAGGCTGGGCAGAAAATTTCCAGTCACGTTTCTCTTAAGCCATGGGCGATAAGTATATTTTGACGGCTCCTTGACATTCAATTTGCCATATGTGATAATGTAGATGCTGAGTTGTGATGTTGGCAGGTCAGGACATTGTTTCTCCTGTTTTGTTGAGTCAGTGAGCCACTCATTTGGCATGATTCAGATGCCTGACGGCACCATCCACCATGTGCCATTTCAAATTGATGGTCGTTGCACAATGTGTTGTGGTTTCTTATTCCATTCCACAGCAGGTGCAGTTATTGGCGAAGTTGTTGAGGGTTCAGTATTTTTCCTGCATCGATGATGACGATGATGGTGGTGGTGTTTGTGGGGCGCACATCTGTGCGGTTATCAGCGCCCATTCAAAGGCCCAATCTTTACACAGTCCAATCTCGTCACATTCAGGAATCATGGCGAAAAATGATGAGGGCGACACAAACACCCAGTCCCTGGGCAGAGATCCCCAACCCGGCCGGGAATCGAGCCTGGGATCCTCCTGCACAACACTTAGTTGCAGTTACCGCTGGATGCAGACTTTCCTGGTCCTCAACACCCTCTTGAGGTTTTACCATTTTAATCGCTTGGCCTTTGGAATCTCATCTGCACATGGGATTTATCAACGATATTTGGAGCAGCTGATTAAGGATATTCCCCATTCCATCAATTACCTTGATGATAGCCTATCTGAAAGGAACATCAACGAAACCTTCAATCAGTTTTCCAAAGCCTCCCGGGTAATGGTCTTCATTGCAGACTGGAAAAGGTGTCCCACTCGTACGTGCTATCACATCATAGCTATCACATCATAGCTATCGTGAATGGGCCATCTCCCAAAAACCTCAAGGAGCTCCAGCTTTCTTGAATAAGATTTCGTAACATGCTTCCAGCTCCTTAACAAGCCTTAAGAGAAGGGCCTTAAGTTTGTCTGGTCTGCAGACTGTCAACCGGATTTCACCCTCTCAATTAGTGTCTGTTATGGGCTCTCTGCCTGGCTTGCATCAAGCCAGATGAATCTTTAACCCTGGCCTGTGTCACGTCCCAGTATGGCACTGGTATTCTCCTGTCCCATCAGAAACCGTATGGCCCCAACAGTCCATCACTCAAGCCTCGAGCAGCCTTTCTGCTGCACAGCAAGTGTAATTATTCATAGGTCAAAAGGGAGGTTTTAGCTATTGTATTTGGAATCAAAGAGTTACAAGCTTTCGTGTAAGGGCGAGATTCCTCCTCATCACCGACCACAAGCCGTTAGCTCCCTTATTTGACTCTCATTCCAGGCTACCAGGTTACAGAGGTAACTGACACTCGCTACCGCTCCATCATCCACCACGCCACTAGTGATGCCCTGTCGCTGCTACCGATAGGGGCCGATTCGGAGTTCGATTGCAGGAGGCTCCGCTGTTCGCGTTGGATGACGCCTTGAAGCAAAACCTGCTGGGTTTTCCGTTGACTGCAAGCAAGGTCCATCACTGTCACTATCCCACTCTTCTGCAGCATCATTTTCACTGTCCAGCGGGGTTGGGCAGAGTGCGTATCTTCGGGCACAGATGTGGCTTACGTTTTTCGTCCGATGTGATCGAATCATCGTTGTCCAGACGGTCGCCACGCTTTTCATGGAGCAGGAATGCTGTCGAGTGATTGTTCCCCTGGCGTTGTGTGTTTGCATACTCCAGTTGCTTCTTTTATTTATGTACTTTACTTCATTTGCTGCCATTTATAAATGAGCTCCCACCCAGGTATTAAGAAAGGTTGTATTTTCACAATATGAAGTTGTACATGCACAAAATGTGAAACTTATTTTGTGTTTCTTACTTGTAGTATGAATTAGTAATACTGCAGCTTTAAATACTTACAGACTTAAAAGTAATTAAGAAATAAACTCTTACAACTAACGATTTATGAATATAAGACAGGAATTTACGAATACAGAAAAGAGTTACATTATAAAGTGGGAAAAATTTTCTACAGTAACAACATTCTTGCATTTAAGAATGAGAAATGAAATATAATAGGAAAGCAAACAGAGTTGTGTTGAAGAGCTCCCGCCACCTAGCTATCTCGAGTGTGTGGGGTCGGGAAATCATTCAGCTTGTCACATTTGAAGTAGCGTACAAAGTATATCTTTAATATTCATTTGATAAATTTATGCGTACAGACGTGTATTTTTATTACTCTTGTATGACATTTGTTACAGGTCGTAAGTGCTTTACACTGAGCGTAACAAGTACATTATTTGTGCCCCTTTGACTTCCTTATTTCTACCTATTGTGTACACGCCGTTGTGCTGTATGCAAGGTAAAACTCTATCTAAGCTTTATAACCAAGTGCGTCATTTTCATTACAGGCATTATTTTACCTAAAGTTATTAAGCTATTATATCATTTAAATTACACATACTCCTCAAGACGTTTCTACATATATTAAAATATTTTAAGAATTGAATTACTTCTCTGTTCCTTAATTGAGGCTTGTCTTACAAGTAGGCCTGTATCTCAGTCTCACAGTTTGTATCTGTCTCAGGGTCTGTGTCATTTGAAGTATCCTCTTCCTGTGTTTTCTATTGCTTGTATGGGTGACTGTTCTTGTTTATATAACCTGTGTAATGTACGTGACATATTATTGGTTATATCATTCAGTATGCAGCAATCGTCCGGCGCGGTCGCAGGTTCGAATCCTGCCTCGGGCATGGATGTGTGTGATGTCCTTAGGTTAGTTAGGTTTAAGTAGTTCTAAGTTCTAGGGGACTGATGACTTCAGAAGTTAAGTCCCATAGTGCTCAGAGCCATTTGAACCATTTCAAGCTGTTGTAGAATTTGTCCCATGTCGTTATACTCAGTTCAGGGTCGTATGTGTTTGATTCTGTCACAACGTAAAGTGACATGTTCAGGAGGTCCTAGTTCTCCGGAAGTGCACATGGGCGTTCGGCTGCGACCAAACCGACGGAAGTGTTGTGGCTATGGACCATGGCCCGTGAGGTAATGGATCATGCGATATGCGAGACTTTATGTTTTAGGCTCTTTCGTTCCATGATGTTTGGGAAAAAGGTGTAAATGTGACGCTCCTTCTCTGTCTAATCCCTTTCTCTCTGCCACGTATCATTCCGCAAGCAGTTTAGTTGGCGCCTTTCTGTGATGATAATTTCAAATACCTTACCACGTCTGTCTTTCCTCAATCAGTACGCTGCTGCTTTTGACGGATTATGACGTCTGTGGGGCACACTCCCATCACCACACATAGTGCCTCCACCGATGCTGTGCTGAAGGCACCCGACATCCTTGGCAAATCACTTCTTTGGCCATCTCACCCTATGATTTTATGTGTTGCAAATCCCAATCTATGAGCCCAGGAGCTCACTTCAAAGCACACTATGGATTTGAATAGTGTGGTATGATGTGCACGTGTTGCCTTTAAGGGCAGCCTATACATTTTAGTATTTTGTCTTGCTAATTTATGCTTTATTTTCACCTTATTGTCGGTTGTAAATCTAATATGTTCAGTAAACTTCAGTTTTTTGTTGTTTCCCACTCTTTTCCACTGCAAAGTTGTGTTATTTAACGTGATGCTGGGATTCCTTTTAAGTTCGCCTTTCAGTAGTAAGCACAACGTTTTATTACTGTAACTGTGAATTTATTGCTGTTACACCATTCATTGAGCTTATAAGGAGCCATGCAGCCTTCTGTTCTAAGTGTCTTTTTGAGTTTCTTGATACCACTTTGAGCAAACCACCTTTGGTCATTTTCTTGAGGGGAATGTTGTGTAGCACAGTTTGCGGATTTCGAGATGGCAGAGTTACAGGAGCAAAGCGTCTACATTTTACGTGAACTGAAGAAAATCTTTACAGAGACCCGCCAAATGACGCAGGAAGCCTACGGTGATGAACGCTTAAGCCTGATTCGATGTTACGAATGGTTCACACAGTTTCAAAATGGCCAGACGTAAGTTAAAGATGACCCTCGCTCACGACGCCTTTCGACGACCCTGATGTCAGTAACGACAACTAAATTGTGCGTGTCAATCGAAGACTGACTTTCCTAGAGATTGCAGAAGAATGTAACTTTTTAGTTGGATCATGTAATGAAATCCTGACACAGCATCGTGGAATGCATCGCGTAGCCGCCAAATCCTTCCCACGGCCCGTGAGTCAAGACCAGAAAGACCACTGACTATCGCACCAAAAACTGAATCTCTGTGCTGCCTCGTCCTCCGTACTCTCCAGACCTGGGACCTTCGGGCTTTTTTTTTATTTCCAAACTTGAAAACCTCGTTGAAAGGAAGAGAATTTGCAAGGATAGACGAGTTAAAAGAAAATTCACAGACGGCGCTTCGCGTGATCCAGCAAGAGGCGTACCAAGACTGTTTCCGGAAGTGGAAACGGCGTTGGGAGCCGTATATGAACTGTGGAGGAGAGTATTTCGGAGGAGACCTTGCACAATAAGTAAAAGGTAAGCGTAAGAAAATGTTGTGGAGAAAATTCCGGAATTTTTTGAACAGATTTCGTACTGCGGTTTGCACTTGTGTTAGCTTTGCGAATATCGCAGGCCACCGAAGGGTGTCAAAGGCGCCAGGTATATCAATTAATATTGCCACCACATATCTGTCCCGTGAGCTCTGAGTTATGTGTAAAGCCCTATTTACTGCATCGTGGATAGACTTGTATGACATCAGCCCATGTGGACTGAGCCGAGATGTCTGTGTGACTGTGGTTTGTCACATAGTAGCCTCTCATGGGCCTTGACAAGTACATTCAGTAGACAGATCGGTCCAAGTGATTTTGGGTCTGTTGAGTACTTGTGTTCCGACATTTTGGTACCACGGCGTTGGCCGTTTTCCAACAGGCGAGTATTTCCATTCGTGTAATGAATCATGAAGTAAGTCTTTCAGGTAGAGGAAGATCTGTGATGCAGCAGTTTTAATGGTTCTGAGTGGACCCACACAGAGCTTTTCTCCCTATGTGTGTGTGTAGGTTTATGTGGTGGTGCTGGTCGTGCTCAGTGAGGCTGCTTGTGTTGAATAAGGCTGGGTGAATCCGAACATACCGTGGAAATCAGTATCAGTAACGGAAACATATCATTATCAAATGGGATATCTTTAATCTGTATCACTCATTTGCAAGTACTTGACAGAGCAAGACACAAAGACAACAATGCAAAAACTGTTCCCACTGCTACACACATAAATACAAAGAGATTCAGTCAGCAACACCCACGATTTCTGCTGAAGGTGGCAAACTGGAGGACACTAAACTAGACTATAAAAGGATTTTTCTTGCACACAAAATTAGAAAGTATTAAATAAGACACTTATATTAATTGACCTACTACAGAGAGCTGAAACGGTTGGAATCTCAGAAATGAAATACATACGTAAGCAAAGTACACCGTCGTCGACATTATTAACAAAAATAAGGATGGACTAATGAAATAAAAGACGATACTAACAACGAGTAAAGACAGCACAAGGAAAAGAATTCAAACTGCGACAATACCTTGAAGCCAAACGGCGACAGAATTAGAAAGAACAAGACAGAACCGTTAGGACAATCTTGTGAGGACCAACTTACGGAATAACACATGGGGAGAGCCCTTCAAAATACAAACTAAGAGAATTAAAACACCAGCGGTTGCGTCAACTACAAAGCGACACAGGACTGGAGACGTCGGCGGAGCACCTGCTAAACCATCTACTACCAGTTGCTGCATGTGTCGTATGATGGTATTGGCGTGATCTGACGTCTGCTGGCTGGCGATCAACCATGACATCCAACATCTGCTGGGGCTTATGCGGCCTCTGCGGCCTGACCAGGCTGCACTGCTGCGGCAATTCTCGTCTAGGCCGGTCGCGGAACACCACTGGGACAGGATGCACGTCGATTTTGCTAGTCCATATTTGGGCAACACGTGGCGGTCGATCCATCGTCCCATTCTCTGGACGTGACTGATCTGTCGTACATGTCATCAACAGCCACTGTTCATGCGTTTTCGGTTATTTTTGCCTTCGAGGGATCCGCCAGGACCGCTGTTTCTGATAACGGTAGGTAATTTGTGTCATGAGATCTGCATTTTCAGTGGCTTCCGGCATTTGACTATTCAGCCGTTTCACCTGGCTTCTGACTAAGAGGTGGAGTGCTTCGTATGTACATTTAAGACCCAATTGTCGTACGTATCGACGCACTGTAGAGTTTTCTGGCTACATACGGGGCGCACCCTGAGTTGCTTGATGTGGACCGATGCATTTTCCTATCAGGACTTCCACTTCGGCCCAGTCCTTTGGCTGATAACAGGGGAAGCACGGTCTTCTGCTGAGATGGGCAGCTGTGCTGGTCACGAATTTGCTCTTCCTCACTGCCGCCCCCTCCACTCCCTCTGGTTTCCTTCCAATGCCTGTTAACTTTCGCCTGCAGTGAGAGTCGCACCTGAGATTGTGCTGGCCATGGATTTTCATCCACCCTGTTCCTCCTATGCCTCCCCCCCCCCTTTTCCCATCATTGGGGGGTGGTGCCCTCACCTCCACTGCAGCCAGTGGATTCCCCCCCCCCCCCCCCCCACACCGCCTCTGTTCTTTGGCAGAGCCAGCAGTGTCCGTATTGCCCCTTTCGGTGGTCGGTCTGCTACCGGATCCTCATCTTCGTGCTCGCAAATGGGCCGACGACGGTTCAAACCAGTCTCCGGCCATCCTGATTTAGGTTTTCAGTGATTTCCCTAAATAGTTTCAGGCAAATGCCGGGATGGTTCTGTTGTGTTGGCTGAAGAGCCAACACCGTGTCACTATTGAAGGCCGAAATGCACGCGTTTAGCTCACGCAGGCTGACGTGAGGAGGGAAGGACTATACTGACGTGAGGTCCGGAACATGACAAGGAATTAGAATTCAGAAAGCGGACGTAGCTGGTTTGATACTTAACTTTAATCCATTAATGATGAACGTCGCTCTTGACGGTACATGATTCACAATATCAGTATCAATAGTAATTGAGTATGGCGCCTTGCTAGGTCGTAGCAAATGACGTAACTGACGGCTATGCTAAACTATCGTCTCGGCAAATGAGAGCGTATTTTGTCAGTTAACCATCGCTAGCAAAGTCGGTTGTGCAACTGGGGCCAGTGCTAGGAAGTCTCTCTAGACCTGCCGTGTGGTGGCGCTCGGTCTGCAATCACTGATAGTGGCGACACGCGGGTCCGACGTATACTAACGAACCGCGTCCGATTTAAAGGCCTCCACCTAGCAAGTGTGGTGTCTGGCGGTGACACCACAGGTTCCTTTTAAAGGGCACGGCCGATTTCCTTCCATAATCCGAGCTTGTGCTCCGTCTCTAATTACCTCGTTGTCTTCGACCTGAAGTAAGACAGAAGCTTGGGGTGCACCTCATCTCATGAATAGGATAACGAAGCTTTTATTTTCAAAAGAACCTTCGGATATTATTTTTTACATGCGCCCTTTAGTATTTGCACAGTGCGACAGTAGCTCGACAATTGGCGTGGGACAGAACCCCGGCCTCTGTTCCGGAAGTTGAGGTCAAAGCCTGGTCATTGTCAGGTGAGAGGGATATAGTGTCCCTACCAGGGGACATTATGACGGAGGCAGACGTGCTGGCGGGCAGCAGACAGTATGGACACCTGCCACGGAGCCGGCAGCTGTGGCCGAGCGGTTCTAGGGCTACAGTCTGGAACCGCGCGACCGCTACGGTTGCAGGTTCGAATCGTGCCCCGGGCATGGATGTGTGTCACGTCCTTAGTTTAGTTAGGTTTAAGTAGTTCTAAGTTGTAGGGGACTGATGACCTCAGAAGTCCCATAGTGCTCAGAACCATTTGAACCAGCCACGGAGAGAGCATGTGACGCGTAGTACGGGGAGAGCTGCTGGCAGAGGTGTTGTCTGCTGGTGGCAGTAGGCCGGCAGGCCAGTGCTCACCCAGACTTCAACCGCCGAGGACCTCACCTTGCACTTCGTCCCGGGTGTTGTTGCCGAGTGCTTAGTGTTTAGCCAGCCGTGTCAGCTGCATGCTGAGTCTTTCACGTGCTCGTTGGTACGTGGCTTCCAACTCTCTGCTTTCTGTACATCAACTCGCACGGCGAGGTGCACCCCAAGCTTCTGTCTTCGTTCATGTAGAAGATATAGGCCTGCGAAGTCTGATAAACATCCTGTATTCTCCACCTTCTGACCTGTCAAAACTTGACGTTTCTAATATCTGTACTGTAATGGTTTCGATCCTGAAACGCCTTAATTCTTGCACTTTTTCGGCACAAGACTGATCTTGTGTTCTACTGCCTTTCCTATTTCTTTTAATAATGTCGTCATGTCAAGATATAATCCCGATCAGTTTTAAAGAAAATCGAAAGCGACGTGAAAGAGGCACAGGTGAGTCGAGTATATAAAGGTAAAATAATAATAATAATGTCTTGTGACGAGGGCCTCCCGTCGGGTAGACCGCTCGCCTGGTGCAAGTCTTTCGATTTGACGCCACTTCGTCAACTTTCGCGCCGATGGAGATGAAATGATGATGATTAGGACAACACAACACCCAGTTCCTAAGCGGAGAAAATCTCCGACCCAGCCGGGAATTGAACCCAGGCCCTTAGGATTGACAGTCTGTCGCAGTGACCACTCAGCTACCGGGAGCGGACTTAAAGGTAAAAGAATGTGCCCCCAGAATTATGAGCCAGTCCGAGATTTCATAAATGACTTTTATATGTGTGATCTGTTCACCGCTCGTGCTCGTTTGAAGTTTGTAATGGCGACTATATTTGCGCTTGCGACCGTATTTGAATTTGCGATATTTGCTTGAAAATGATGAATGGTCGATATTACAGTGGCAGTAAATAGAGATATCTGACCGCCGTAAGCGGTAATTAACATATCTAACTAATACATGAACATTGTGGACCCGTGCATCATTAAATTACTGTTTTCAAGTTTTGTTGCTAGTTTAAACTTTTAGCTTTGGTTTCGGAAATCTATCTCACACCTTATTCTCAACACTGTTCTGCGTCAACTATTCTATGGTTAAGTTTTGCTTTGTTTTTTAAGCCTTCAAACACCTATTCAGTAACATATTCTCATTTCTTGATTGTATATAACTTTGTAGACAAATGCAGCAATAGGTACTTATTACGCCTAGATTCTTTGCAGTGGCAACAATATTTACAATTTTGGATTGAGTGGGTGGAGTACTAAACTATTTTCTTTGAATATTGAATTACCATTAACGATGTACGATGTACTAGTATCATTCGTAAAAACTCTTGTAACAGGGACATGGCCCTATTTTAGTATGATTCTCTAACTGGGCTGCGTGCAACAAACATTTTAGTGTTGATACTGAATCACATTGGGCCTACAACAGACTCCTTATGGTGGCATGAACGAGCTGAAATATTGCTTCACTGTAATTTGCAGCGACAGAGATTCTTGCCACCTCGGTTCAAAAAGAAAAAGAAAAGGAGACAGAAATGTCGAAAGGCAAAAGTTAGCAGAAATCTGTGCATCTATAAAAAGATCGATTGTGAAGCACACAACTTCCATCTTCATTTAACAACAGATGTTACTAAGATCCCAAGAAAATTCTGAGTCTACATAACCTCACCAAATGTATAGAAGGCTTCTATTCAGTCACTCGCAGACAAGTCTGCTCGCGAAAAGCGAAGGTCAAATTTCAAATTCCGCGTTCACAAACTCATTCATGCTGGGGAATCGAACAGATGTACCATTGTTTCACTGCCGCACAGGCTCCCTTAGGGAAATCATAGAAATAGGTACTCCGGCAGTTGGGAAGCAGTTAAAAGACTTAGAAACAAGTAAGTCGCCATATCCAGATGGAACGCGGATCGGTTTTAAAGAGAGTCGGAAACAACTTTAAAAAGGCGCAGGTGAGTACAGTATATAAGGCTGAAAAAATGCGCTCTTAGAATTACAGACCAAGCAGTAACTTCGCTTGCTGCGGTGTCCTTGATGATATTCATAGTTCGAAAATAATAAATCTCGTAACATTAATACAGCTGCAGATTGTCACCACTGCCTGTTACTTGAGGTGCATGCGCGTCTGAATGAACAGCTGTTATAGAAAAGTAATAAATTTCCTTAAGACAGATAGGGTTCTGTTCACAAATAGCTTCGGATCAAGAAAGGGTCGTTTGTGCATAACGCAGCTTTCGAATTTCTCGCACGATGTCGTGATAACCACGGATTAAGATCAACAGAGTCATTTCATATCCGAAGATCATGGAACACCGTGCCCACTGCAGACTGCTAACGAAGTTCTGAGCACGCGAAAAACGTTCCCTGACGTATGAGTGGCTCGGAGTCTTCTTACGGAATAGAACTCAGTACGTTGTCCTGTCTTGACCATGTCCAATTTTCGTCTATTTACTAAACTTAAAGAACACCTTCGTGCACTTGACTTTGATAGTGATAAAGCGCTGCAAACAGAAGTTAGGCTATGGCTCCGTTAACAGAGCCAAACATTCTACAGTGACGACATCCACAAACTGGTCTCTCGTTGGGAGCAATGCGTTCACCTCCAGAGTCACTATGTTCAGACATGAATATGAAGTCTTCTTACGGAATAGAACCTAGTACGTTGTCCTGTCTCTCGTTGGGAGCAATGCGTTCACCTCCAGAGTCACTATGTTCAGACATGAATATGAAGTCTTCTTACGGAATAGAACCTAGTACGTTGTCCTGTCTCTCGTTGGGAGCAATGCGTTCACCTCCAGAATCACTATGTTGAGACATGAATATGAAGTCTTCTTACGGAATAGAACCTAGTACGTTGTCCTGTCTCTCGTTGGGAGCAATGCGTTCACCTCCAGAGTCACTATGTTGAGACATGAATATGAAGTCTTCTTACGGAATAGAACCTAGTACGTTGTCCTGTCTCTCGTTGGGAGCAATGCGTTCACCTCCAGAGTCACTATGTTGAGACATGAATATGAAGTCTTCTTACGGAATAGAACCTAGTACGTTGTCCTGTCTCTCGTTGGGAGCAATGCGTTCACCTCCAGAGTCACTATGTTGAGACATGAATATGAAGTCTTCTTACGGAATAGAACCTAGTACGTTGTCCTGTCTCTCGTTGGGAGCAATGCGTTCACCTCCAGAGTCACTATGTTGAGACATGAATATGAAGTCTTCTTACGGAATAGAACCTAGTACGTTGTCCTGTCTCTCGTTGGGAGCAATGCGTTCACCTCCAGAGTCACTATGTTGAGACATGAATATGAAGTCTTCTTACGGAATAGAACCTAGTACGTTGTCCTGTCTCTCGTTGGGAGCAATGCGTTCACCTCCAGAGTCACTATGTTGAGACATGAATATGAAGTCTTCTTACGGAATAGAACCTAGTACGTTGTCCAGTCTCTCGTTGGGAGCAATGCGTTCACCTCCAGAGTCACTATGTTCAGACATGAATATGAAGTCTTCTTACGGAATAGAACCTAGTACGTTGTCCTGTCTCTCGTTGGGAGCAATGCGTTCACCTCCAGAGTCACTATGTTCAGACATGAATATGAAGTCTTCTTACGGAATAGAACCTAGTACGTTGTCCTGTCTCTCGTTGGGAGCAATGCGTTCACCTCCAGAGTCACTATGTTCAGACATGAATATGAAGTCTTCTTACGGAATAGAACCTAGTACGTTGTCCTGTCTCTCGTTGGGAGCAATGCGTTCACCTCCAGAGTCACTATGTTGAGACATGAATATGAAGTCTTCTTACGGAATAGAACCTAGTACGTTGTCCTGTCTCTCGTTGGGAGCAATGCGTTCACCTCCAGAGTCACTATGTTGAGACATGAATATGAAGTCTTCTTACGGAATAGAACCTAGTACGTTGTCCTGTCTCTCGTTGGGAGCAATGCGTTCACCTCCAGAGTCACTATGTTCAGACATGAATATGAAGTCTTCTTACGGAATAGAACCTAGTACGTTGTCCTGTCTCTCGTTGGGAGCAATGCGTTCACCTCCAGAGTCACTATGTTCAGACATGAATATGAAGTCTTCTTACGGAATAGAACCTAGTACGTTGTACTGTCTCTCGTTGGGAGCAATGCGTTCACCTCCAGAGCCACTATGTTGAGACATGAATATGAAGTCTTCTTACGGAATAGAACCTAGTACGTTGTCCTGTCTCTCGTTGGGAGCAATGCGTTCACCTCCAGAGTCACTATGTTGAGACATGAATATGAAGTCTTCTTACGGAATAGAACCTAGTACGTTGTCCTGTCTCTCGTTGGGAGCAATGCGTTCACCTCCAGAGTCACTATGTTGAGACATGAATATGAAGTCTTCTTACGGAATAGAACCTAGTACGTTGTCCTGTCTCTCGTTGGGAGCAATGCGTTCACCTCCAGAGTCACTATGTTCAGACATGAATATGAAGTCTTCTTACGGAATAGAACCTAGTACGTTGTCCTGTCTCTCGTTGGGAGCAATGCGTTCACCTCCAGAGTCACTATGTTGAGACATGAATATGAAGTCTTCTTACGGAATAGAACCTAGTACGTTGTCCTGTCTCTCGTTGGGAGCAATGCGTTCACCTCCAGAGTCACTATGTTGAGACATGAATATGAAGTCCTCTTATGGAATAGAACCTAGTACGTTGTCCTGTCTTGACCCCGTCCAATTTTCTTCTATTTCCAAAACTTAATGAACACCTTCGTGGACTTGACTTTGATAGTGATAAAGCACTGCAAACATAAGTGAGGCTATGGCTCCGTTAACAGAGCCAAACATTCTACAGTGGCGACATCAACAAACTAGTCTCTTGTTGGGAGCAATGCGTTCACCTCCAGAGTCACTATGTTGAGACATGAATATGAAGTCTTCTTACGGAATAGAACCTAGTACGTTGTCCTGTCTCTCGTTGGGAGCAATGCGTTCACCTCCAGAGTCACTATGTTCAGACATGAATATGAAGTCTTCTTACGGAATAGAACCTAGTACGTTGTCCTGTCTCTCGTTGGGAGCAATGCGTTCACCTCCAGAGTCACTATGTTGAGACATGAATATGAAGTCTTCTTACGGAATAGAACCTAGTACGTTGTCCTGTCTCTCGTTGGGAGCAATGCGTTCACCTCCAGAGTCACTATGTTGAGACATGAATATGAAGTCTTCTTACGGAATAGAACCTAGTACGTTGACCTGTCTCTCGTTGGGAGCAATGCGTTCACCTCCAGAGTCACTATGTTCAGACATGAATATGAAGTCTTCTTACGGAATAGAACCTAGTACGTTGTCCTGTCTCTCGTTGGGAGCAATGCGTTCACCTCCAGAGTCACTATGTTCAGACATGAATATGAAGTCTTCTTACGGAATAGAACCTAGTACGTTGTCCTGTCTCTCGTTGGGAGCAATGCGTTCACCTCCAGAGCCACTATGTTGAGACATGAATATGAAGTCTTCTTACGGAATAGAACCTAGTACGTTGTCCTGTCTCTCGTTGGGAGCAATGCGTTCACCTCCAGAGTCACTATGTTGAGACATGAATATGAAGTCTTCTTACGGAATAGAACCTAGTACGTTGTCCTGTCTCTCGTTGGGAGCAATGCGTTCACCTCCAGAGTCACTATGTTGAGACATGAATATGAAGTCTTCTTACGGAATAGAACCTAGTACGTTGTCCTGTCTCTCGTTGGGAGCAATGCGTTCACCTCCAGAGTCACTATGTTCAGACATGAATATGAAGTCTTCTTACGGAATAGAACCTAGTACGTTGTCCTGTCTCTCGTTGGGAGCAATGCGTTCACCTCCAGAGTCACTATGTTGAGACATGAATATGAAGTCTTCTTACGGAATAGAACCTAGTACGTTGTCCTGTCTCTCGTTGGGAGCAATGCGTTCACCTCCAGAGTCACTATGTTGAGACATGAATATGAAGTCCTCTTATGGAATAGAACCTAGTACGTTGTCCTGTCTTGACCCCGTCCAATTTTCTTCTATTTCCAAAACTTAATGAACACCTTCGTGGACTTGACTTTGATAGTGATAAAGCACTGCAAACATAAGTGAGGCTATGGCTCCGTTAACAGAGCCAAACATTCTACAGTGGCGACATCAACAAACTAGTCTCTTGTTGGGAGCAATGCGTTCACCTCCAGAGTCACTATGTTGAGACATGAATATGAAGTCTTCTTATGGAATAGAACCTAGTACGTTGTCCTGTCTCTCGTTGGGAGCAATGCGTTTACCTCCAGAGTCACTATGTTGAGTCATGAATATGAAGTCTTCTAACGGAATAGAACCTAGTACGTTGTCCTGTCTCTCGTTGGGAGCAATGCGTTCACCTCCAGAGTGACTATGTTGAGACATGAATATGAAGTCTTCTAACGGAATAGAACCTAGTACGTTGTCCTGTCTCTCGTTGGGAGCAATGCGTTCACCTCCAGAGCCACTATGTTGAGACATGAATATGAAGGCTTCTTACGGAATAGAACCTAGTACCTTGTCCTGTCTCTCGTTGGGAGCAATGCGTTCACCTCCAGAGTCACTATGTTGAGACATGAATATGAAGTCTTCTTACGGAATAGAACCTAGTACGTTGTCCTGTCTCTCGTTGGGAGCAATGCGTTCACCTCCAGAGTCACTATGTTCAGACATGAATATGAAGTCTTCTTACGGAATAGAACCTAGTACGTTGTCCTGTCTCTCGTTGGGAGCAATGCGTTCACCTCCAGAGTCACTATGTTGAGACATGAATATGAAGTCCTCTTACGGAATAGAACCTAGTACGTTGTCCTGTCTTGACCCCATCCAATTTTCTTCTATTTCCAAAACTTAATGAACACCTTCGTGGACTTGACTTTGATAGTGATAAAGCACTGCAAACAGAAGTGAGGCTATGGCTCCGTTAACAGAGCCAAACATTCTAGAGTGGCGACATCAACAAACTAGTCTCTTGTTGGGAGCAATGCGTTCACCTCCAGAGTCACTATGTTGAGACATGAATATGAAGTCTTCTTACGGAATAGAACCTAGTACGTTGTCCTGTCTCTCGTTGGGAGCAATGCGTTCACCTCCGGAGTCACTATGTTGAGACATGAATCTGAAGTCTTCTTACGGAATAGAACCTAGTACGTTGTCCTGTCTCTCGTTGGGAGCAATGCGTTCACCTCCAGAGTCACTATGTTGAGACGTGTATATGGAGTCTTCTTACGAAATAGAACCTAGTACGTTGTCCTGTCTCTCGTTGAGAGCAATGTGTTCACCTCTAGTGTCACTGTGTTGAGATATGAACATGAAGTCTTCTTACAGAATAGAACGTAGTACGTTGTCCTGTCTCACGTTGGGAGCAATGCGTTCACCTCCAGAGTCACTATGTTGAGTCATGAATATGAAGTCTTCTTACAGAATAGAACGTAGTACGTTGTCCTGTCTCTCGTTGGGAGCAATGCGTTCACCTCCAGAGTAACTATGTTGAGACATGAATATGAAGTCTTCTTACGGAATAGAACCTAGTACGTTGTCCTGTCTTGACCCCGTCCAATTTTCTTCTATTTCCAAAACTTAATGAACACCTTCGTGGACTTGACTTTGATAGTGATAAAGCACTGCAAACAGAAGTGAGGCTATGGCTCCGTTAACAGAGCCAAACATTCTACAGTGGCGACATCAACAAACTAGTCTCTTGTTGGGAGCAATGCGTTCACCTCCAGAGTCACTATGTTGAGACATGAATATGAAGTCTTCTTACGGAATAGAACCTAGTACGTTGTCCTGTCTCTCGTTTGGAGCAATGCGTTCACCTCCAGAGTCACTATGTTGAGACATGAATATGAAGTCCTCTTATGGAATAGAACCTAGTACGTTGTCCTGTCTTGACCCCGTCCAATTTTCTTCTATTTCCAAAACTTAATGAACACCTTCGTGGACTTGACTTTGATAGTGATAAAGCACTGCAAACAGAAGTGAGGCTATGGCTCCGTTAACAGAGCCAAACATTCTACAGTGGCGACATCAACAAACTAGTCTCTTGTTGGGAGCAATGCGTTCACCTCCAGAGTCACTATGTTGAGACATGAATATGAAGTCTTCTTACGGAATAGAACCTAGTACGTTGTCCTGTCTCTCGTTGGGAGCAATGCGTTCACCTCCAGAGTCACTATGTTCAGACATGAATATGAAGTCTTCTTACGGAATAGAACCTAGTACGTTGTCCTGTCTCTCGTTGGGAGCAATGCGTTCACCTCCAGAGTCACTATGTTGAGACATGAATATGAAGTCCTCTTATGGAATAGAACCTAGTACGTTGTCCTGTCTTGACCCCGTCCAATTTTCTTCTATTTCCAAAACTTAATGAACACCTTCGTGGACTTGACTTTGATAGTGATAAAGCACTGCAAACAGAAGTGAGGCTATGGCTCCGTTAACAGAGCCAAACATTCTACAGTGGCGACATCAACAAACTAGTCTCTTGTTGGGAGCAATGCGTTCACCTCCAGAGTCACTATGTTGAGACATGAATATGAAGTCTTCTTACGGAATAGAACCTAGTACGTTGTCCTGTCTCTCGTTGGGAGCAATGCGTTTACCTCCAGAGTCACTATGTTGAGTCATGAATATGAAGTCTTCTAACGGAATAGAACCTAGTACGTTGTCCTGTCTCTCGTTGGGAGCAATGCGTTCACCTCCAGAGTGACTATGTTGAGACATGAATATGAAGTCTTCTAACGGAATAGAACCTAGTACGTTGTCCTGTCTCTCGTTGGGAGCAATGCGTTCACCTCCAGAGTGACTATGTTGAGACATGAATATGAAGTCTTCTAACGGAATAGAACCTAGTACGTTGTCCTGTCTCTCGTTGGGAGCAATGCGTTCACCTCCAGAGCCACTATGTTGAGACATGAATATGAAGGCTTCTTACGGAATAGAACCTAGTACCTTGTCCTGTCTCTCGTTGGGAGCAATGCGTTCACCTCCAGAGTCACTATGTTGAGACATGAATATGAAGTCTTCTTACGGAATAGAACCTAGTACGTTGTCCTGTCTCTCGTTGGGAGCAATGCGTTCACCTCCAGAGTCACTATGATCAGACATGAATATGAAGTCTTCTTACGGAATAGAACCTAGTACGTTGTCCTGTCTCTCGTTGGGAGCAATGCGTTCACCTCCAGAGTCACTATGTTGAGACATGAATATGAAGTCCTCTTACGGAATAGAACCTAGTACGTTGTCCTGTCTTGACCCCGTCCAATTTTCTTCTATTTCCAAAACTTAATGAACACCTTCGTGGACTTGACTTTGATAGTAATAAAGCACTGCAAACAGAAGTGAGGCTATGGCTCCGTTAACAGAGCCAAACATTCTACAGTGGCGACATCAACAAACTAGTCTCTTGTTGGGAGCAATGCGTTCACCTCCAGAGTCACTATGTTGAGACATGAATATGAAGTCTTCTTACGGAATAGAACCTAGTACGTTGTCCTGTCTCTCGTTGGGAGCAATGCGTTCACCTCCGGAGTCACTATGTTGAGACATGAATCTGAAGTCTTCTTACGGAATAGAACCTAGTACGTTGTCCTGTCTCTCGTTGGGAGCAATGCGTTCACCTCCAGAGTCACTATGTTGAGACGTGTATATGGAGTCTTCTTACGAAATAGAACCTAGTACGTTGTCCTGTCTCTCGTTGAGAGCAATGTGTTCACCTCTAGTGTCACTGTGTTGAGATATGAACATGAAGTCTTCTTACAGAATAGAACGTAGTACGTTGTCCTGTCTCTCGTTGAGAGCAATGTGTTCACCTCTAGTGTCACTGTGTTGAGATATGAACATGAAGTCTTCTTACAGAATGGAACGTAGTACGTGGTCCTGTCTCTCGTTGGGAGCAATGCGTTCACCTCCAGAGTCACTATGTTGAGACATGAATATGAAATCTTCTTACGGAATAGAACCTAGTACGTTGTCCTGCCTCTCGTTGGGAGCAATGCGTTCACCTCCAGAGTCACTATGTTGAGACATGAATATGAAGTCTTCTTACTGAATAGAACCTAGTACGTTGTCCTGTCTTGACCCCGTCCAATTTTCTTCTATTTCCAAAACTTAAAGAACACCTTCGTGGACTTGACTTTGATAGTGATAAAGCGCTGCAAACAGAAGTGAGGCTATGGCTCCGTTAACAGAGCCAAACATACTACAGTGACGACATCAACAAACTAGTCTCTCGTTGGGAACAATGCGTTCACCTCCAGAGTCACTATGATGAGACATGAATATGAAGTCTTCTTACGGAATAGAACCTAGTACGTTGTCCTGTCTCTCGTTGGGAGCAATGCGTTCACCTCCAGAGTCACTATGTTGAGACATGAATCTGAAGTCTTCTTACGGAATAGAACCTAGTACGTTCTCCTGTCTCTCGTTGGGAGCAATGCGTTCACCTCCAGAGTCACTATGTTGAGACATGAATATGAAGTCTTCTTACGGAATAGAACCTAGTACGTTGTCCTGTCTCTCGTTGGGAGCAATGCGTTCACCTCCAGAGTCACTATGTTGACACATGAATATGAAGTCTTCTTACGGAATAGAACCTAGTACGTTGTCCTGTCTCTCGTTGGGAGCAATGCGTTCACCTCCAGAGTCACTATGTTGAGACATGAATATGAAGTCTTCTTACGGAATAGAACCTAGTACGTTGTCCTGTCTCTCGTTGGGAGCAATGCGTTCACCTCCAGAGTCACTATGTTGAGACATGAATATGAAGTCTTCTTACGGAATAGAACCTAGTACGTTGTCCTGTCTCTCGTTGGGAGCAATGCGTTCACCTCCAGAGTCACTATGTTGAGACATGAATATGAAGTCTTCTTACGGAATAGAACCTAGTACGTTGTCCTGTCTCTCGTTGGGAGCAATGCGTTCACCTCCAGAGTCACTATGTTGAGACATGAATATGAAGTCTTCTTACGGAATAGAACCTAGTACGTTGTCCTGCCTCTCGTTGGGAGCAATGCGTTCACCTCCAGAGTCACTATGTTGAGACATGAATATGAAGTCTTCTTACGGAATAGAACCTAGTACGTTGTCCTGTCTCTCGTTGGGAGCAATGCGTTCACCTCCAGAGTCACTATGTTGGGACATGAATATGAAGTCTTCTTACGGAATAGAACCTAGTACGTTGTCCTGTCTCTCGTTGGGAGCAATGCGTTCACCTCCAGAGTCACTATGTTGAGACATGAATATGAAGTCTTCTTACGGAATAGAACCTAGTACGTTGTCCTGTCTCTCGTTGGGAGCAATGCGTTCACCTCCAGAGTCACTATGTTGAGACATGAATATGAAGTCTTCTTACGGAATAGAACCTAGTACGTTGTCCTGTCTCTCGTTGGGAGCAATGCGTTCACCTCCAGAGTCACTATGTTCAGACATGAATATGAAGTCTTCTTACGGAATAGAACCTAGTACGTTGTCCTGTCTCTCGTTGGGAGCAATGCGTTCACCTCCAGAATCACTATGTTGAGACATGAATATGAAGTCTTCTTACGGAATAGAACCTAGTACGTTGTCGTGTCTCTCGTTGGGAGCAATGCGTTCACCTCCAGAGTCACTATGTTCAGACATGAATATGAAGTCTTCTTACGGAATAGAACCTAGTACGTTGTCCTGTCTCTCGTTGGGAGCAATGCGTTCACCTCCAGAGTCACTATGTTCAGACATGAATATGAAGTCTTCTTACGGAATAGAACCTAGTACGTTGTCCTGTCTCTCGTTGGGAGCAATGCGTTCACCTCCAGAGTCACTATGTTGAGACATGAATATGAAGTCTTCTTACGGAATAGAACCTAGTACGTTGTCCTGTCTCTCGTTGGGAGCAATGCGTTCACCTCCAGAGTCACTATGTTGAGACATGAATATGAAGTCTTCTTACGGAATAGAACCTAGTACGTTGTCCTGTCTCTCGTTGGGAGCAATGCGTTCACCTCCAGAGTCACTATGTTGAGACATGAATATGAAGTCTTCTTACGGAATAGAACCTAGTACGTTGTCCTGTCTCTCGTTGGGAGCAATGCGTTCACCTCCAGAGTCACTATGTTGAGACATGAATATGAAGTCTTCTTACGGAATAGAACCTAGTACGTTGTCCTGTCTCTCGTTGGGAGCAATGCGTTCACCTCCAGAGTCACTATGTTGAGACATGAATATGAAGTCTTCTTACGGAATAGAACCTAGTACGTTGTCCTGTCTCTCGTTGGGAGCAATGCGTTCACCTCCAGAGTCACTATTTTGAGACATGAATATGAAGTCTTCTTACGGAATAGAACCTAGTACGTTGTCCTGTCTCTCGTTGGGAGCAATGCGTTCACCTCCAGAGTCACTATGATGAGACATGAATATGAAGTCTTCTTACGGAATAGAACCTAGTACGTTGTCCTGTCTCTCGTTGGGAGCAATGCGTTCACCTCCAGAGTCACTATGTTGAGACATGAATCTGAAGTCTTCTTACGGAATAGAACCTAGTACGTTCTCCTGTCTCTCGTTGGGAGCAATGCGTTCACCTCCAGAGTCACTATGTTGAGACATGAATATGAAATCTTCTTACGGAATAGAACCTAGTACGTTGTCCTGCCTCTCGTTGGGAGCAATGCGTTCACCTCCAGAGTCACTATGTTGAGACATGAATATGAAGTCTTCTTACTGAATAGAACCTAGTACGTTGTCCTGTCTTGACCCCGTCCAATTTTCTTCTATTTCCAAAACTTAAAGAACACCTTCGTGGACTTGACTTTGATAGTGATAAAGCGCTGCAAACAGAAGTGAGGCTATGGCTCCGTTAACAGAGCCAAACATACTACAGTGACGACATCAACAAACTAGTCTCTCGTTGGGAACAATGCGTTCACCTCCAGAGTCACTATGATGAGACATGAATATGAAGTCTTCTTACGGAATAGAACCTAGTACGTTGTCCTGTCTCTCGTTGGGAGCAATGCGTTCACCTCCAGAGTCACTATGTTGAGACATGAATCTGAAGTCTTCTTACGGAATAGAACCTAGTACGTTCTCCTGTCTCTCGTTGGGAGCAATGCGTTCACCTCCAGAGTCACTATGTTGAGACATGAATATGAAGTCTTCTTACGGAATAGAACCTAGTACGTTGTCCTGTCTCTCGTTGGGAGCAATGCGTTCACCTCCAGAGTCACTATGTTGAGACATGAATATGAAGTCTTCTTACGGAATAGAACCTAGTACGTTCTCCTGTCTCTCGTTGGGAGCAATGCGTTCACCTCCAGAGTCACTATGTTGAGACATGAATATGAAGTCTTCTTACGGAATAGAACCTAGTACGTTGTCCTGTCTCTCGTTGGGAGCAATGCGTTCACCTCCAGAGTCACTATGTTGAGACATGAATATGAAGTCTTCTTACGGAATAGAACCTAGTACGTTGTCCTGTCTCTCGTTGGGAGCAATGCGTTCACCTCCAGAGTCACTATGTTGAGACATGAATATGAAGTCTTCTTACGGAATAGAACCTAGTACGTTGTCCTGTCTCTCGTTGGGAGCAATGCGTTCACCTCCAGAGTCACTATGTTGAGACATGAATATGAAGTCTTCTTACGGAATAGAACCTAGTACGTTGTCCTGTCTCTCGTTGGGAGCAATGCGTTCACCTCCAGAGTCACTATGTTGAGACATGAATATGAAGTCTTCTTACGGAATAGAACCTAGTACGTTGTCCTGTCTCTCGTTGGGAGCAATGCGTTCACCTCCAGAGTCACTATGTTGAGACATGAATATGAAGTCTTCTTACGGAATAGAACCTAGTACGTTGTCCTGTCTCTCGTTGGGAGCAATGCGTTCACCTCCAGAGTCACTATGTTGAGACATGAATATGAAGTCTTCTTACGGAATAGAACCTAGTACGTTGTCCTGTCTCTCGTTGGGAGCAATGCGTTCACCTCCAGAGTCACTATGTTGAGACATGAATATGAAGTCTTCTTACGGAATAGATCCTAGTACGTTGTCCTGTCTCTCGTTGGGAGCAATGCGTTCACCTCCAGAGTCACTATGTTGAGACATGAATATGAAGTCTTCTTACGGAATAGAACCTAGTACGTTGTCCTGTCTCTCGTTGGGAGCAATGCGTTCACCTCCAGAGTCACTATGTTGAGACATGAGTATGAAGTCTTCTTACGGAATAGAACCTAGTACGTTGTCCTGTCTCTCGTTGGGAGCAATGCGTTTACCTCCAGAGTCACTATGTTGAGACATGAATATGAAGTCTTCTTACGGAATAGAACCTAGTACGTTGTCCTGTCTCTCGTTGGGAGCAATGCGTTCACCTCCAGAGTCACTATGTTGAGACATGAATATGAAGTCTTCTTACGGAATAGATCCTAGTACGTTGTCCTGTCTCTCGTTGGGAGCAATGCGTTCACCTCCAGAGTCACTATGTTGAGACATGAATATGAAGTCTTCTTACGGAATAGAACCTAGTACGTTGTCCTGTCTCTCGTTGGGAGCAATGCGTTCACCTCCAGAGTCACTATGTTGAGACATGAATATGAAGTCTTCTTACGGAATAGATCCTAGTACGTTGTCCAGTCTCTCGTTGGGAGCAATGCGTTCACCTCCAGAGTCACTATGTTGAGACATGAATATGAAGTCTTCTTACGGAATAGAACCTAGTACGTTGTCCTGTCTCTCGTTGGGAGCAATGCGTTCACCTCCAGAGTCACTATGTTGAGACATGAATATGAAGTCTTCTTACGGAATAGAACCTAGTACGTTGTCCTGTCTCTCGTTGGGAGCAATGCGTTTACCTCCAGAGTCACTATGTTGAGACATGAATATGAAGTCTTCTTACGGAATAGAACCTAGTACGTTGTCCTGTCTCTCGTTGGGAGCAATGCGTTCACCTCCAGAGTCACTATGTTGAGACATGAATATGAAGCCTTCTTATGGAATAGAACCTAGTACGTTGTCCTGTCTCTCATTGGGAGCAATGCGTTCACCTCCAGAGTCACTATGTTGAGACATGAATATGAAGTCCTCTTACGGAATAGAACCTAGTACGTTGTCCTGTCTTGACCCCGTCCAATTTTCTTCTATTTCCAAAACTTAAAGAACACCTTCGTGGACTTGACTTTGATAGTGATAAAGCGCTGCAAACAGAAGTGAGGCTATGGCTCCCTTAACAGAGCCAAACATTCTACAGTGACGACATCAACAAACTAGTCTCTCGTTGTGAACAATGCGTTCACCTCCAGAGTCACTATGATGAGACATGAATATGAAGTCTTCTTACGGAATAGATCCTAGTACGTTGTCCTGTCTCTCGTTGGGAGCAATGCGTTCACCTCTAGTGTCACTGTGTTGAGATATGAACATGAAGTCTTCTTACAGAATAGAACGTAGTACGTTGTCCTGTCTCTCGTTGGGAGCAATGCGTTCACCTCCAGAGTCACTATGTTGAGTCATGAATATGAAGTCTTCTTACAGAATAGAACGTAGTACGTTGTCCTGTCTCTCGTTGGGAGCAATGCGTTCACCTCCAGAGTCACTATGTTGAGACATGAATCTGAAGTCTTCTTACGGAATAGAACCTAGTACGTTGTCCTGTCTCTCGTTGGGAGCAATGCATTTACCTCCAGAGTCACTATGTTGAGACATGAATATGAAGTCTTCTTACGGAATAGAACCTAGTACGTTGTCCTGTCTCTCGTTGGGAGCAATGCGTTCACCTCCAGAGTCACTATGTTGAGACATGAATATGAAGTCTTCTTACGGAATAGAACCTAGTACGTTGTCCTGTCTCTCGTTGGGAGCAATGCGTTTACCTCCAGAGTCACTATGTTGAATTATGAATATGAAGTCTTCTTACGGAATAGAACCTAGTACGTTGTCCTGTCTCTCGTTGGGAGCAATGCGTTCACCTCCAGAGTCACTATGTTGAGACATGAATATGAAGTCTTCTTACGGAATAGATCCTAGTACGTTGTCCTGTCTCTCGTTGGGAGCAATGCGTTCACCTCCAGAGTCACTATGTTGAGACATGAATATGAAGTCTTCTTACGGAATAGATCCTAGTACGTTGTCCTGTCTCTCGTTGGGAGCAATGCGTTCACCTCTAGTGTCACTGTGTTGAGATATGAACATGAAGTCTTCTTACAGAATAGAACGTAGTACGTTGTCCTGTCTCTCGTTGGGAGCAATGCGTTCACCTCCAGAGTCACTATGTTGAGACATGAATATGAAGTCTTCTTACGGAATAGAACCTAGTACGTTGTCCTGTCTCTCGTTGGGAGCAATGCGTTCACCTCCAGAGTCACTATGTTGAGACATGAATATGAAGTCTTCTTACGGAATAGATCCTAGTACGTTGTCCTGTCTCTCGTTGGGAGCAATGCGTTTACCTCCAGAGTCACTATGTTGAGACATGAATATGAAGTCTTCTTACGGAATAGAACCTAGTACGTTGTCCTGTCTCTCGTTGGGAGCAATGCGTTCACCTCCAGAGTCACTATGTTGAGACATGAGTATGAAGTCTTCTTACGGAATAGAACCTAGTACGTTGTCCTGTCTCTCGTTGGGAGCAATGCGTTTACCTCCAGAGTCACTATGTTGAGACATGAATATGAAGTCTTCTTACGGAATAGAACCTAGTACGTTGTCCTGTCTCTCGTTGGGAGCAATGCGTTCACCTCCAGAGTCACTATGTTGAGACATGAATATGAAGTCTTCTTACGGAATAGAACCTAGTACGTTGTCCTGTCTCTCGTTGGGAGCAATGCGTTCACCTCCAGAGTCACTATGTTGAGACATGAATATGAAGTCTTCTTACGGAATAGATCCTAGTACGTTGTCCAGTCTCTCGTTGGGAGCAATGCGTTCACCTCCAGAGTCACTATGTTGAGACATGAATATGAAGTCTTCTTACGGAATAGAACCTAGTACGTTGTCCTGTCTCTCGTTGGGAGCAATGCGTTCACCTCCAGAGTCACTATGTTGAGACATGAATATGAAGTCTTCTTACGGAATAGAACCTAGTACGTTGTCCTGTCTCTCGTTGGGAGCAATGCGTTTACCTCCAGAGTCACTATGTTGAGACATGAATATGAAGTCTTCTTACGGAATAGAACCTAGTACGTTGTCCTGTCTCTCGTTGGGAGCAATGCGTTCACCTCCAGAGTCACTATGTTGAGACATGAATATGAAGCCTTCTTATGGAATAGAACCTAGTACGTTGTCCTGTCTCTCATTGGGAGCAATGCGTTCACCTCCAGAGTCACTATGTTGAGACATGAATATGAAGTCCTCTTACGGAATAGAACCTAGTACGTTGTCCTGTCTTGACCCCGTCCAATTTTCTTCTATTTCCAAAACTTAAAGAACACCTTCGTGGACTTGACTTTGATAGTGATAAAGCGCTGCAAACAGAAGTGAGGCTATGGCTCCCTTAACAGAGCCAAACATTCTACAGTGACGACATCAACAAACTAGTCTCTCGTTGTGAACAATGCGTTCACCTCCAGAGTCACTATGATGAGACATGAATATGAAGTCTTCTTACGGAATAGATCCTAGTACGTTGTCCTGTCTCTCGTTGGGAGCAATGCGTTCACCTCTAGTGTCACTGTGTTGAGATATGAACATGAAGTCTTCTTACAGAATAGAACGTAGTACGTTGTCCTGTCTCTCGTTGGGAGCAATGCGTTCACCTCCAGAGTCACTATGTTGAGTCATGAATATGAAGTCTTCTTACAGAATAGAACGTAGTACGTTGTCCTGTCTCTCGTTGGGAGCAATGCGTTCACCTCCAGAGTCACTATGTTGAGACATGAATCTGAAGTCTTCTTACGGAATAGAACCTAGTACGTTGTCCTGTCTCTCGTTGGGAGCAATGCATTTACCTCCAGAGTCACTATGTTGAGACATGAATATGAAGTCTTCTTACGGAATAGAACCTAGTACGTTGTCCTGTCTCTCGTTGGGAGCAATGCGTTCACCTCCAGAGTCACTATGTTGAGACATGAATATGAAGTCTTCTTACGGAATAGAACCTAGTACGTTGTCCTGTCTCTCGTTGGGAGCAATGCGTTTACCTCCAGAGTCACTATGTTGAAACATGAATATGAAGTCTTCTTACGGAATAGAACCTAGTACGTTGTCCTGTCTCTCGTTGGGAGCAATGCGTTCACCTCCAGAGTCACTATGTTGAGACATGAATATGAAGTCTTCTTACGGAATAGATCCTAGTACGTTGTCCTGTCTCTCGTTGGGAGCAATGCGTTCACCTCCAGAGTCACTATGTTGAGACATGAATATGAAGTCTTCTTACGGAATAGAACCTAGTACGTTGTCCTGTCTCTCGTTGGGAGCAATGCGTTCACCTCCAGAGTCACTATGTTGAGACATGAATATGAAGTCTTCTTACGGAATAGATCCTAGTACGTTGTCCAGTCTCTCGTTGGGAGCAATGCGTTCACCTCCAGAGTCACTATGTTGAGACATGAATATGAAGTCTTCTTACGGAATAGAACCTAGTACGTTGTCCTGTCTCTCGTTGGGAGCAATGCGTTCACCTCCAGAGTCACTATGTTGAGACATGAATATGAAGTCTTCTTACGTAATAGAACCTAGTACGTTGTCCTGTCTCTCGTTGGGAGCAATGCGTTTACCTCCAGAGTCACTATGTTGAGACATGAATATGAAGTCTTCTTACGGAATAGAACCTAGTACGTTGTCCTGTCTCTCGTTGGGAGCAATGCGTTCACCTCCAGAGTCACTATGTTGAGACATGAATATGAAGCCTTCTTATGGAATAGAACCTAGTACGTTGTCCTGTCTCTCATTGGGAGCAATGCGTTCACCTCCAGAGTCACTATGTTGAGACATGAATATGAAGTCTTTTTACGGAATAGAACCTAGTACGTTGTCCTGTCTCTCGTTGGGAGCAATGCGTTCACCTCCAGAGTCACTATGTTGAGACATGAATATGAAGTCTTCTTACGGAATAGATCCTAGTACGTTGTCCTGTCTCTCGTTGGGAGCAATGCGTTCACCTCCAGAGTCACTATGTTGAGACATGAATCTGAAGTCTTTTTACGGAATAGAACCTAGTACGTTGTCCTGTCTCTCGTTGGGAGCAATGCGTTCACCTCCAGAGTCACTATGTTGAGACATGAATATGAAGTCTTCTTACGGAATAGATCCTAGTACGTTGTCCTGTCTCTCGTTGGGAGCAATGCGTTCACCTCCAGAGTCACTATGTTGAGACATGAATATGAAGTCTTCTTACGGAATAGAACCTAGTACGTTGTCCTGTCTCTCGTTGGGAGTAGTGCGTTCACCTCCAGAGTCACTATGTTGAGACATGAATATGAAGTCTTCTTACGGAATAGAACCTAGTACGTTGTCCTGTCTCTCGTTGGGAGCAATGCGTTCACCTCCAGAGTCACTATGTTGAGACATGAATATGAGGTCTTCTTACGGAATAGAACCTAGTACGTTGTCCTGTCTCTCGTTGGGAGCAATGCGTTCACCTCCAGAGTCACGATGTTGAGACATGAATATGAAGTCTTCTTACGGAATAGAACCTAGTACGTTGTCCTGTCTCTCGTTGGGAGCAATGCGTTCACCTCCAGAGTCACTATGTTGAGACATGAATATGAAGTCTTCTTACGGAATAGAACGTAGTACGTTGTCCTGTCTCTCATTGGAAGCAATGCGTTCACCTCCAGTGACACTATGTTGAGACATGAATATGAAGTCCTCTTACAGAATCGAACCTAGTACGTTGTCCTGTCTCTCGTTGGGAGCAATGCGTTCACCTCCAGAGTCACAATGTTGAGACATGAATATGAAGTCTTCTTACGGAATAGAACCTAGTACGTTGTCCTGTCTCTCGTTGGGAGCAATGCGTTCACCTCCAGAGTCACTATGTTGAGACATGAATATGAAGTCTTCTTACGGAATAGAACCTAGTACGTTGTCCTGTCTCTCGTTGGGAGCAATGCGTTTACCTCCAGAGTCACTATGTTGAGACATGAATATGAAGTCTTCTTACGGAATAGAACCTAGTACGTTGTCCTGTCTCTCGTTGGGAGCAATGCGTTCACCTCCAGAGTCACTATGTTGAGACATGAATATGAAGTCTTCTTACGGAATAGAACCTAGTACGTTGTCCTGTCTCTCGTTGGGAGCAATGCGTTCACCTCCAGAGTCACTATGTTGAGACATGAATATGAAGTCTTCTTACGGAATAGAACCTAGTACGTTGTCCTGTCTCTCGTTGGAAGCAATGCGTTCACCTCCAGTGACACTATGTTGAGACATGAATATGAAGTCCTCTTACAGAATCGAACCTAGGACGTTGTCCTGTCTCTCGTTGGGAGCAATGCGTTCACCTCCAGAGTCACTATGTTGAGACATGAATATGAAGTCTTCTTACGGAATAGAACCTAGTACGTTGTCCTGTCTCTCGTTGGGAGCAATGCGTTCACCTCCAGAGTCACGATGTTGAGACATGAATATGAAGTCTTCTTACGGAATAGAAGCTAGTACGTTGTCCTGTCTCTCGTTGGAAGCAATGCGTTCACCTCCAGTGACACTATGTTGAGACATGAATATGAAGTCCTCTTACAGAATAGAACCTAGTACGTTGTCCTGTCTCTCGTTGGGAGCAATGCGTTCACCTCCAGAGTCACGATGTTGAGACATGAATATGAAGTCTTCTTACGGAATAGAACCTAGTACGTTGTCCTGTCTCTCGTTGGGAGCAATGCGTTCACCTCCAGTGACACTATGTTGAGACATGAATATGAAGTCTTCTTACGGAATAGAACCTAGTACGTTGTCCTGTCTCTCGTTGGGAGCAATGCGTTCACCTCCAGAGTCACTATGTTGAGACATGAATATGAAGTCCTCTTACAGAATAGAACCTAGTACGTTGTCCTGTCTCTCGTTGGGAGCAATGCGTTCACCTCCAGAGTCACTATGTTGAGACATGAATATGAAGTCTTCTTACGGAATAGAACCTAGTACGTTGTCCTGTCTCTCGTTGGGAGCAATGCGTTCACCTCCAGAGTCACTATGTTCAGACATGAATATGAAGTCTTCTTACGGAATAGAACCTAGTACGTTGTCCTGTCTCTCATTGGAAGCAATGCGTTCACCTCCAGAGTCACTATGTTGAGACATGAATATGAAGTCTTCTTACGGAATAGAACCTAGTACGTTGTCCTGTCTCTCGTTGGGAGCAATGCGTTCACCTCCAGAGTCACTATGTTGAGACATGAATAGGAAGTCTTCTTACGGAATAGAACCTAGTACGTTGTCCTGTCTCTCGTTGGGAGCAATGCGTTCACCTCCAGAGTCACTATGTTGAGACATGAATATGAAGTCTTCTTACGGAATAGAACCTAGTACGTTGTCCTGTCTCTCGTTGGGAGCAATGCGTTCACCTCCAGTGACACTATGTTGAGACATGAATATGAAGTCTTCTTACGGAATAGAACCTAGTACGTTGTCCTGTCTCTCGTTGGGAGCAATGCGTTCACCTCCAGAGTCACTATGTTGAGACATGAATATGAAGTCTTCTTACGGAATAGAACCTAGTACGTTGTCCTGTCTCTCGTTGGGAGCAATGCGTTCACCTCCAGAGTCACTATGTTGAGACATGAATATGAAGTCTTCTTACGGAATAGAACCTAGTACGTTGTCCTGTCTCTCGTTGGGAGCAATGCGTTCACCTCCAGAGTCACGATGTTGAGACATGAATATGAAGTCTTCTTACGGAATAGAACCTAGTACGTTGTCCTGTCTCTCGTTGGGAGCAATGCGTTCACCTCCAGAGTCACTATGTTGAGACATGAATATGAAGTCTTCTTACGGAATAGAACCTAGTACGTTGTCCTGTCTCTCGTTGGGAGCAATGCGTTTACCTCCAGAGTCACTATGTTGAGACATGAATATGAAGTCTTCTTACGGAATAGAACCTAGTACGTTGTCCTGTCTCTCGTTGCGAGCAATGCGTTCACCTCCAGAGTCACTATGTTGAGACATGAATATGAAGCCTTCTTATGGAATAGATCCTAGTACGTTGTCCTGTCTCTCGTTGGGAGCAATGCGTTCACCTCCAGAGTCACTATGTTGAGCCATGAATATGAAATCTTCTTACGGAATAGACCCTAGTACGTTGTCCTGTCTCTAGTTGGGAGCAATGCGTTCACCTCCAGAGTCACTATGTTGAGACATGAATATGAAGTCTTCTTACTGAATAGAACCTAGTACGTTGTCCTGTCTTGACCCCGTCCAATTTTCTTCTATTTCCAAAACTTAAAGAACACCTTCGTGGACTTGACTTTGATAGTGATAAAGCGCTGCAAACAGAAGTGAGGCTATGGCTCCCTTAACAGAGCCAAACATTCTACAGTGACGACATCAACAAACTAGTCTCTCGTTGTGAACAATGCGTTCACCTCCAGAGTCACTATGATGAGACATGAATATGAAGTCTTCTTACGGAATAGAACCTAGTACGTTGTCCTGTCTCTCGTTGGGAGCAATGCGTTCACCTCCAGAGTCACTATGTTGAGACATGAATCTGAAGTCTTCTTACGGAATAGAACCTAGTACGTTGTCCTGTCTCTCGTTGGGAGCAATGCGTTCACCTCCAGAGTCACTATGTTGAGACATGAATATGAAGTCTTCTTACGGAATAGATCCTAGTACGTTGTCCTGTCCCTCGTTGGGGGCAATGCGTTCACCTCCAGAGTCACTATGTTGAGACATGAATCTGAAGTCTTCTTACGGAATAGAACCTAGTACGTTGTCCTGTCTCTCGTTGGGAGCAATGCGTTCACCTCCAGAGCCACTATGTTGAGACATGAATATGAAGTCTTCTTACGGAAGAGAACCTAGTACGTTGTCCTGTCTCTCGTTGGGAGCAATGCGTTCACCTCCAGAGTCACTATGTTGAGACATGAATATGAAGTCTTCTTACGGAATAGAACCTAGTACGTTGTCCTGTCTCTCGTTGGGAGCAATGCGTTCACCTCCAGAGTCACTATGTTGAGACATGAATATGAAGTCTTCTTACGGAATAGAACCTAGTACGTTGTCCTGTCTCTCATTGGGAGCAATGCGTTCACCTCCAGAGTCACTATGTTGAGACATGAATATGAAGTCCTCTTACGGAATAGAACCTAGTACGCTGTCCTGTCTCTCGTTGGGAGCAATGCGTTCACCTCCAGAGTCACTATGTTGAGTCATGAATATGAAGTCTTCTTACGGAATAGAACCTAGTACGTTGTCCTGTCTCTTGTTGGGAGCAATGCGTTCACCTCCAGAGTCACTATGGTGAGACATGAATATGAAGTCTTCTTACGGAATAGAACCTAGTACGTTGTCCTGTCTCTCGTTGGGAGCAATGCGTTCACATCCAGAGTCACTATGTTCAGACATGAATATGAAGTCTTCTTATGGAATAGAACCTAGTACGTTGTCCTGTCTCTCGTTGGGAGCAATGCGTTCACCTCCAGAGTCACTATGTTGAGACATGAATATGAAGTCTTCTTGCGGAATAGAACCTAGTACGTTCTCCGGTCTCTCGTTGGGAGCAATGCGTTCACCTCCAGAGTCACTATGTTGAGACATGAATATGAAGTCTTCTTACAGAATAGAACCTAGTACGTTGTCCTGTCTCTCGTTGGGAGCAATGCGTTCACCTCCAGAGTCACTATGTTGAGACATGAATATGAAGTCTTCTTACAGAATAGAACCTAGTACGTTGTCCTGTCTCTCGTTGGAGCAATGCGTTTACCTCCAGAGTCACTATGTTGAGACATGAATATGAAGTCTTCTTACGGAATAGAACCTAGTACGTTGTCCTGTCTCTCGTTGGGAGTAGTGCGTTCACCTCCAGAGTCACTATGTTGAGACATGAATATGAAGTCTTCTTATGGAATAGAACCTAGTACGTTGTCCTGTCTTGACCCCGTCCAATTTTCTTCTATTTCCAAAACTTAAAGAACACCTTCGTGGACTTGACTTTGATAGTGATAAAGCGCTGCAAACAGAAGTGAGCCTATGGCTCCGTTAACAGAGCCAAACATTCTACAGTGACGACATCAACAAACTAGTCTCTCGTTGGGAACAGTGCGTTCACCTCCAGAGTCACTATGATGAGACAAGAAAATGAAGTCTTCTTACGGAATAGAACCTAGTACGTTGTCCTGTCTCTCGTTGGGAGCAATGCGTTCACCTCCAGAGTCACTATGTTGAGACATGAATCTGAAGTCTTTTTACGGAATAGAACCTAGTACGTTGTCCTGTCTCTCGTTGGGAGCAATGCGTTCACCTCCAGAGTCACTATGTTGAGACATGAATATGAAGTCTTCTTACGGAATAGATCCTAGTACGTTGTCCTGTCTCTCGTTGGGAGCAATGCGTTCACCTCCAGAGTCACTATGTTGAGACATGAATATGAAGTCTTCTTACGGAATAGAACCTAGTACGTTGTCCTGTCTCTCGTTGGGAGTAGTGCGTTCACCTCCAGAGTCACTATGTTGAGACATGAATATGAAGTCTTCTTACGGAATAGAACCTAGTACGTTGTCCTGTCTCTCGTTGGGAGCAATGCGTTCACCTCCAGAGTCACTATGTTGAGACATGAATATGAGGTCTTCTTACGGAATAGAACCTAGTACGTTGTCCTGTCTCTCGTTGGGAGTAATGCGTTCACCTCCAGAGTCACGATGTTGAGACATGAATATGAAGTCTTCTTACGGAATAGAACCTAGTACGTTGTCCTGTCTCTCGTTGGGAGCAATGCGTTCACCTCCAGAGTCACTATGTTGAGACATGAATATGAAGTCTTCTTACGGAATAGAACGTAGTACGTTGTCCTGTCTCTCATTGGAAGCAATGCGTTCACCTCCAGTGACACTATGTTGAGACATGAATATGAAGTCCTCTTACAGAATCGAACCTAGTACGTTGTCCTGTCTCTCGTTGGGAGCAATGCGTTCACCTCCAGAGTCACTATGTTGAGACATGAATATGAAGTCTTCTTACGGAATAGAACCTAGTACGTTGTCCTGTCTCTCGTTGGGAGCAATGCGTTCACCTCCAGAGTCACTATGTTGAGACATGAATATGAAGTCTTCTTACGGAATAGAACCTAGTACGTTGTCCTGTCTCTCGTTGGGAGCAATGCGTTTACCTCCAGAGTCACTATGTTGAGACATGAATATGAAGTCTTCTTACGGAATAGAACCTAGTACGTTGTCCTGTCTCTCGTTGGGAGCAATGCGTTCACCTCCAGAGTCACTATGTTGAGACATGAATATGAAGTCTTCTTACGGAATAGAACCTAGTACGTTGTCCTGTCTCTCGTTGGGAGCAATGCGTTCACCTCCAGAGTCACTATGTTGAGACATGAATATGAAGTCTTCTTACGGAATAGAACGTAGTACGTTGTCCTGTCTCTCATTGGAAGCAATGCGTTCACCTCCAGTGACACTATGTTGAGACATGAATATGAAGTCCTCTTACAGAATAGAACCTAGTACGTTGTCCTGTCTCTCGTTGGGAGCAATGCGTTCACCTCCAGAGTCACTATGTTGAGACATGAATATGAAGTCTTCTTACGGAATAGAACCTAGTACGTTGTCCTGTCTCTCGTTGGGAGCAATGCGTTCACCTCCAGAGTCACTATGTTGAGACATGAATATGAAGTCTTCTTACGGAATAGAACCTAGTACGTTGTCCTGTCTCTCGTTGGGAGCAATGCGTTCACCTCCAGAGTCACGATGTTGAGACATGAATATGAAGTCTTCTTACGGAATAGAACCTAGTACGTTGTCCTGTCTCTCGTTGGAAGCAATGCGTTCACCTCCAGTGACACTATGTTGAGACATGAATATGAAGTCCTCTTACAGAATAGAACCTAGTACGTTGTCCTGTCTCTCGTTGGGAGCAATGCGTTCACCTCCAGAGTCACTATGTTGAGACATGAATATGAAGTCTTCTTACGGAATAGAACCTAGTACGTTGTCCTGTCTCTCGTTGGGAGCAATGCGTTCACCTCCAGTGACACTATGTTGAGACATGAATATGAAGTCTTCTTACGGAATAGAACCTAGTACGTTGTCCTGTCTCTCGTTGGGAGCAATGCGTTCACCTCCAGAGTCACTATGTTGAGACATGAATATGAAGTCCTCTTACAGAATAGAACCTAGTACGTTGTCCTGTCTCTCGTTGGGAGCAATGCGTTCACCTCCAGAGTCACTATGTTGAGACATGAATATGAAGTCTTCTTACGGAATAGAACCTAGTACGTTGTCCTGTCTCTCGTTGGGAGCAATGCGTTCACCTCCAGAGTCACTATGTTCAGACATGAATATGAAGTCTTCTTACGGAATAGAACCTAGTACGTTGTCCTGTCTCTCATTGGAAGCAATGCGTTCACCTCCAGAGTCACTATGTTGAGACATGAATATGAAGTCTTCTTACGGAATAGAACCTAGTACGTTGTCCTGTCTCTCGTTGGGAGCAATGCGTTCACCTCCAGAGTCACTATGTTGAGACATGAATATGAAGTCTTCTTACGGAATAGAACCTAGTACGTTGTCCTGTCTCTCGTTGGGAGCAATGCGTTCACCTCCAGAGTCACTATGTTGAAACATGAATATGAAGTCTTCTTACGGAATAGAACCTAGTACGTTGTCCTGTCTCTCGTTGGGAGCAATGCGTTCACCTCCAGTGACACTATGTTGAGACATGAATATGAAGTCTTCTTACGGAATAGAACCTAGTACTTTGTCCTGTCTCTCGTTGGGAGCAATGCGTTCACCTCCAGAGTCACTATGTTGAGACATGAATATGAAGTCTTCTTACGGAATAGAACCTAGTACGTTGTCCTGTCTCTCGTTGGGAGCAATGCGTTCACCTCCAGAGTCACTATGTTGAGACATGAATATGAAGTCTTCTTACGGAATAGAACCTAGTACGTTGTCCTGTCTCTCGTTGGGAGCAATGCGTTCACCTCCAGAGTCACGATGTTGAGACATGAATATGAAGTCTTCTTACGGAATAGAACCTAGTACGTTGTCCTGTCTCTCGTTGGGAGTAATGCGTTCACCTCCAGAGTCACTATGTTGAGACATGAATATGAAGTCTTCTTACGGAATAGAACCTAGTACGTTGTCCTGTCTCTCGTTGGGAGCAATGCGTTCACCTCCAGAGTCACTATGTTGAGACATGAATATGAAGTCTTCTTACGGAATAGAACCTAGTACGTTGTCCTGTCTCTCGTTGGGAGCAATGCGTTCACCTCCAGAGTCACTATGTTGAGACATGAATATGAAGTCTTCTTACGGAATAGAACCTAGTACGTTGTCCTGTCTCTCGTTGGGAGCAATGCGTTCAACTCCAGTGACACTATGTTGAGACATGAATATGAAGTCTTCTTACGGAATAGAACCTAGTACGTTGTCCTGTCTCTCGTTGGGAGCAATGCGTTCACCTCCAGAGTCACTATGTTGAGACATGAATATGAAGTCTTCTTACGGAATAGAACCTAGTACGTTGTCCTGTCTCTCGTTGGGAGCAATGCGTTCACCTCCAGAGTCACTATGTTGAGACATGAATATGAAGTCTTCTTACGGAATAGAACCTAGTACGTTGTCCTGTCTCTCGTTGGGAGCAATGCGTTCACCTCCAGAGTCACTATGTTGAGACATGAATATGAAGTCTTCTTACGGAATAGAACCTAGTACGTTGTCCTGTCTCTCGTTGGGAGCAATGCGTTCACCTCCAGTGACACTATGTTGAGACATGAATATGAAGTCTTCTTACGGAATAGAACCTAGTACGTTGTCCTGTCTCTCGTTGGGAGCAATGCGTTCACCTCCAGAGTCACTATGTTGAGACATGAATATGAAGTCCTCTTACAGAATAGAACCTAGTACGTTGTCCTGTCTCTCGTTGGGAGCAATGCGTTCACCTCCAGAGTCACTATGTTGAGACATGAATATGAAGTCTTCTTACGGAATAGAACCTAGTACGTTGTCCTGTCTCTCGTTGGGAGCAATGCGTTCACCTCCAGAGTCACTATGTTCAGACATGAATATGAAGTCTTCTTACGGAATAGAACCTAGTACGTTGTCCTGTCTCTCATTGGAAGCAATGCGTTCACCTCCAGAGTCACTATGTTGAGACATGAATATGAAGTCTTCTTACGGAATAGAACCTAGTACGTTGTCCTGTCTCTCGTTGGGAGCAATGCGTTCACCTCCAGAGTCACTATGTTGAGACATGAATATGAAGTCTTCTTACGGAATAGAACCTAGTACGTTGTCCTGTCTCTCGTTGGGAGCAATGCGTTCACCTCCAGAGTCACTATGTTGAGACATGAATATGAAGTCTTCTTACGGAATAGAACCTAGTACGTTGTCCTGTCTCTCGTTGGGAGCAATGCGTTCACCTCCAGTGACACTATGTTGAGACATGAATATGAAGTCTTCTTACGGAATAGAACCTAGTACGTTGTCCTGTCTCTCGTTGGGAGCAATGCGTTCACCTCCAGAGTCACTATGTTGAGACATGAATATGAAGTCTTCTTACGGAATAGAACCTAGTACGTTGTCCTGTCTCTCGTTGGGAGCAATGCGTTCACCTCCAGAGTCACTATGTTGAGACATGAATATGAAGTCTTCTTACGGAATAGAACCTAGTACGTTGTCCTGTCTCTCGTTGGGAGCAATGCGTTCACCTCCAGAGTCACGATGTTGAGACATGAATATGAAGTCTTCTTACGGAATAGAACCTAGTACGTTGTCCTGTCTCTCGTTGGAAGCAATGCGTTCACCTCCAGTGACACTATGTTGAGACATGAATATGAAGTCCTCTTACAGAATAGAACCTAGTACGTTGTCCTGTCTCTCGTTGGGAGCAATGCGTTCACCTCCAGAGTCACTATGTTGAGACATGAATATGAAGTCTTCTTACGGAATAGAACCTAGTACGTTGTCCTGTCTCTCGTTGGGAGCAATGCGTTCACCTCCAGTGACACTATGTTGAGACATGAATATGAAGTCTTCTTACGGAATAGAACGTAGTACGTTGTCCTGTCTCTCGTTGGGAGCAATGCGTTCACCTCCAGAGTCACTATGTTGAGACATGAATATGAAGTCCTCTTACAGAATAGAACCTAGTACGTTGTCCTGTCTCTCGTTGGGAGCAATGCGTTCACCTCCAGAGTCACTATGTTGAGACATGAATATGAAGTCTTCTTACGGAATAGAACCTAGTACGTTGTCCTGTCTCTCGTTGGGAGCAATGCGTTCACCTCCAGAGTCACTATGTTCAGACATAAATATGAAGTCTTCTTACGGAATAGAACCTAGTACGTTGTCCTGTCTCTCATTGGAAGCAATGCGTTCACCTCCAGAGTCACTATGTTGAGACATGAATATGAAGTCTTCTTACGGAATAGAACCTAGTACGTTGTCCTGTCTCTCGTTGGGAGCAATGCGTTCACTTCCAGAGTCACTATGTTGAGACATGAATATGAAGTCTTCTTACGGAATAGAACCTAGTACGTTGTCCTGTCTCTCGTTGGGAGCAATGCGTTCACCTCCAGAGTCACTATGTTGAGACATGAATATGAAGTCTTCTTACGGAATAGAACCTAGTACGTTGTCCTGTCTCTCGTTGGGAGCAATGCGTTCACCTCCAGTGACACTATGTTGAGACATGAATATGAAGTCTTCTTACGGAATAGAACCTACTACGTTGTCCTGTCTCTCGTTGGGAGCAATGCGTTCACCTCCAGAGTCACTATGTTGAGACATGAATATGAAGTCTTCTTACGGAATAGAACCTAGTACGTTGTCCTGTCTCTCGTTGGGAGCAATGCGTTCACCTCCAGAGTCACTATGTTGAGACATGAATATGAAGTCTTCTTACGGAATAGAACCTAGTACGTTGTCCTGTCTCTCGTTGGGAGCAATGCGTTCACCTCCAGTGACACTATGTTGAGACATGAATATGAAGTCTTCTTACGGAATAGAACCTAGTACGTTGTCCTGTCTCTCGTTGGGAGCAATGCGTTCACCTCCAGAGTCACTATGTTGAGACATGAATATGAAGTCCTCTTACAGAATAGAACCTAGTACGTTGTCCTGTCTCTCGTTGGGAGCAATGCGTTCACCTCCAGAGTCACTATGTTGAGACATGAATATGAAGTCTTCTTACGGAATAGAACCTAGTACGTTGTCCTGTCTCTCGTTGGGAGCAATGCGTTCACCTCCAGAGTCACTATGTTCAGACATGAATATGAAGTCTTCTTACGGAATAGAACCTAGTACGTTGTCCTGTCTCTCATTGGAAGCAATGCGTTCACCTCCAGAGTCACTATGTTGAGACATGAATATGAAGTCTTCTTACGGAATAGAACCTAGTACGTTGTCCTGTCTCTCGTTGGGAGCAATGCGTTCACCTCCAGAGTCACTATGTTGAGACATGAATATGAAGTCTTCTTACGGAATAGAACCTAGTACGTTGTCCTGTCTCTCGTTGGGAGCAATGCGTTCACCTCCAGAGTCACTATGTTGAGACATGAATATGAAGTCTTCTTACGGAATAGAACCTAGTACGTTGTCCTGTCTCTCGTTGGGAGCAATGCGTTCACCTCCAGAGTCACTATGTTGAGACATGAATATGAAGTCTTCTTACGGAATAGAACCTAGTACGTTGTCCTGTCTCTCGTTGGGAGCAATGCGTTCACCTCCAGAGTCACTATGTTGAGACATGAATATGAAGTCTTCTTACGGAATAGAACCTAGTACGTTGTCCTGTCTCTCGTTGGGAGCAATGCGTTCACCTCCAGAGTCACGATGTTGAGACATGAATATGAAGTCTTCTTACGGAATAGAACGTAGTACGTTGTCCTGTCTCTCATTGGAAGCAATGCGTTCACCTCCAGTGACACTATGTTGAGACATGAATATGAAGTCCTCTTACAGAATAGAACCTAGTACGTTGTCCTGTCTCTCGTTGGGAGCAATGCGTTCACCTCCAGAGTCACTATGTTGAGACATGAATATGAAGTCTTCTTACGGAATAGAACCTAGTACGTTGTCCTGTCTCTCGTTGGGAGCAATGCGTTCACCTGCAGAGTCACTATGTTGAGACATGAATATGAAGTCTTCTTACGGAATAGAACCTCGTACGTTGTCCTGTCTCTCGTTGGGAGCAATGCGTTCACCTCCAGAGTCACTATGTTGTGACATGAATATGAAGTCTTCTTACGGAATAGAACCTAGTACGTTGTCCTGTCTCTCGTTGGGAGCAATGCGTTCACCTCCAGAGTCACTATGTTCAGACATGAATATGAAGTCTTCTTACGGAATAGAACCTAGTACGTTGTCCTGTCTCTCGTTGGGAGCAATGCGTTCACCTCCAGAGTCACTATGTTGAGACATGAATATGAAGTCTTCTTACGGAATAGAACGTAGTACGTTGTCCTGTCTCTCATTGGAAGCAATGCGTTCACCTCCAGTGACACTATGTTGAGACATGAATATGAAGTCCTCTTACAGAATAGAACCTAGTACGTTGTCCTGTCTCTCGTTGGGAGCAATGCGTTCACCTCCAGAGTCACTATGTTGAGACATGAATATGAAGTCTTCTTACGGAATAGAACCTAGTACGTTGTCCTGTCTCTCGTTGGGAGCAATGCGTTCACCTCCAGAGTCACTATGTTCAGACATGAATATGAAGTCTTCTTACGGAATAGAACCTAGTACGTTGTCCTGTCTCTCGTTGGGAGCAATGCGTTCACCTCCAGAGTCACTATGTTGAGACATGAATATGAAGTCTTCTTACGGAATAGAACCTAGTACGTTGTCCTGTCTCTCGTTGGGAGCAATGCGTTCACCTCCAGAGTCACTATGTTGAGACATGAATATGAAGTCTTCTTACGGAATAGAACCTAGTACGTTGTCCTGTCTCTCGTTGGGAGCAATGCGTTCACCTCCAGTGACACTATGTTGAGACATGAATATGAAGTCTTCTTACGGAATAGAACCTACTACGTTGTCCTGTCTCTCGTTGGGAGCAATGCGTTCACCTCCAGAGTCACTATGTTGAGACATGAATATGAAGTCTTCTTACGGAATAGAACCTAGTACGTTGTCCTGTCTCTCGTTGGGAGCAATGCGTTCACCTCCAGAGTCACTATGTTGAGACATGAATATGAAGTCTTCTTACGGAATAGAACCTAGTACGTTGTCCTGTCTCTCGTTGGGAGCAATGCGTTCACCTCCAGTGACACTATGTTGAGACATGAATATGAAGTCTTCTTACGGAATAGAACCTAGTACGTTGTCCTGTCTCTCGTTGGGAGCAATGCGTTCACCTCCAGAGTCACTATGTTGAGACATGAATATGAAGTCCTCTTACAGAATAGAACCTAGTACGTTGTCCTGTCTCTCGTTGGGAGCAATGCGTTCACCTCCAGAGTCACTATGTTGAGACATGAATATGAAGTCTTCTTACGGAATAGAACCTAGTACGTTGTCCTGTCTCTCGTTGGGAGCAATGCGTTCACCTCCAGAGTCACTATGTTCAGACATGAATATGAAGTCTTCTTACGGAATAGAACCTAGTACGTTGTCCTGTCTCTCATTGGAAGCAATGCGTTCACCTCCAGAGTCACTATGTTGAGACATGAATATGAAGTCTTCTTACGGAATAGAACCTAGTACGTTGTCCTGTCTCTCGTTGGGAGCAATGCGTTCACCTCCAGAGTCACTATGTTGAGACATGAATATGAAGTCTTCTTACGGAATAGAACCTAGTACGTTGTCCTGTCTCTCGTTGGGAGCAATGCGTTCACCTCCAGAGTCACTATGTTGAGACATGAATATGAAGTCTTCTTACGGAATAGAACCTAGTACGTTGTCCTGTCTCTCGTTGGGAGCAATGCGTTCACCTCCAGAGTCACTATGTTGAGACATGAATATGAAGTCTTCTTACGGAATAGAACCTAGTACGTTGTCCTGTCTCTCGTTGGGAGCAATGCGTTCACCTCCAGAGTCACTATGTTGAGACATGAATATGAAGTCTTCTTACGGAATAGAACCTAGTACGTTGTCCTGTCTCTCGTTGGGAGCAATGCGTTCACCTCCAGAGTCACGATGTTGAGACATGAATATGAAGTCTTCTTACGGAATAGAACGTAGTACGTTGTCCTGTCTCTCATTGGAAGCAATGCGTTCACCTCCAGTGACACTATGTTGAGACATGAATATGAAGTCCTCTTACAGAATAGAACCTAGTACGTTGTCCTGTCTCTCGTTGGGAGCAATGCGTTCACCTCCAGAGTCACTATGTTGAGACATGAATATGAAGTCTTCTTACGGAATAGAACCTAGTACGTTGTCCTGTCTCTCGTTGGGAGCAATGCGTTCACCTCCAGAGTCACTATGTTGAGACATGAATATGAAGTCTTCTTACGGAATAGAACCTCGTACGTTGTCCTGTCTCTCGTTGGGAGCAATGCGTTCACCTCCAGAGTCACTATGTTGAGACATGAATATGAAGTCTTCTTACGGAATAGAACCTAGTACGTTGTCCTGTCTCTCGTTGGGAGCAATGCGTTCACCTCCAGAGTCACTATGTTCAGACATGAATATGAAGTCTTCTTACGGAATAGAACCTAGTACGTTGTCCTGTCTCTCGTTGGGAGCAATGCGTTCACCTCCAGAGTCACTATGTTGAGACATGAATATGAAGTCTTCTTACGGAATAGAACGTAGTACGTTGTCCTGTCTCTCATTGGAAGCAATGCGTTCACCTCCAGTGACACTATGTTGAGACATGAATATGAAGTCCTCTTACAGAATAGAACCTAGTACGTTGTCCTGTCTCTCGTTGGGAGCAATGCGTTCACCTCCAGAGTCACTATGTTGAGACATGAATATGAAGTCTTCTTACGGAATAGAACCTAGTACGTTGTCCTGTCTCTCGTTGGGAGCAATGCGTTCACCTCCAGAGTCACGATGTTGAGACATGAATATGAAGTCTTCTTGCGGAATAGAACCTAGTACGTTGTCCTGTCTCTCGTTGGGAGCAATGCGTTCACCTCCAGAGTCACTATGTTGAGACATGAATATGAAGTCTTCTTACGGAATAGAACGTAGTACGTTGTCCTGTCTCTCATTGGAAGCAATACGTTCACCTCCAGTGACACTATGTTGAGACATGAATATGAAGTCCTCTTACAGAATAGAACCTAGTACGTTGTCCTGTCTCTCGTTGGGAGCAATGCGTTCACCTCCAGAGTCACTATGTTGAGACATGAATATGAAGTCTTCTTACAGAATAGAACCTAGTACGTTGTCCTGTCTCTCGTTGGGAGCAATGCGTTCACCTCCAGAGTCACTATGTTGAGACATGAATATGAAGTCTTCTTACGGAATAGAACCTAGTACGTTGTCCTGTCTCTCGTTGGGAGCAATGCGTTCACCTCCAGAGTCACTATGTTGAGACATGAATATGAAGTCTTCTTACGGAATAGAACCTAGTACGTTGTCCTGTCTCTCGTTGGGAGCAATGCGTTCACCTCCAGAGTCACTATGTTCAGACATGAATATGAAGTCTTCTTACGGAATAGAACCTAGTACGTTGTCCTGTCTCTCGTTGGGAGCAATGCGTTCACCTCCAGAGTGACTATGTTGAGACATGAATATGAAGTCTTCTTACGGAATAGAACGTAGTACGTTGTCCTGTCTCTCATTGGAAGCAATGCGTTCACCTCCAGTGACACTATGTTGAGACATGAATATGAAGTCCTCTTACAGAATAGAACCTAGTACGTTGTCCTGTCTCTCGTTGGGAGCAATGCGTTCACCTCCAGAGTCACTATGTTGAGACATGAATATGAAGTCTTCTTACGGAATAGAACCTAGTACGTTGTCCTGTCTCTCGTTGGGAGCAATGCGTTCACCTCCAGAGTCACTATGTTGAGACATGAATATGAAGTCTTCTTACGGAATAGAACCTAGTACGTTGTCCTGTCTCTCGTTGGGAGCAATGCGTTCACCTCCAGAGTCACTATGTTGAGACATGAATATGAAGTCTTCTTACGGAATAGAACCTAGTACGTTGTCCTGTCTCTCGTTGGGAGCAATGCGTTCACCTCCAGAGTCACTATGTTGAGACATGAATATGAAGTCTTCTTACGGAATAGAACGTAGTACGTTGTCCTGTCTCTCATTGGAAGCAATGCGTTCACCTCCAGTGACACTATGTTGAGACATGAATATGAAGTCCTCTTACAGAATAGAACCTAGTACGTTGTCCTGTCTCTCGTTGGGAGCAATGCGTTCACCTCCAGAGTCACTATGTTGAGACATGAATATGAAGTCTTCTTACGGAATAGAACCTAGTACGTTGTCCTGTCTCTCGTTGGGAGCAATGCGTTCACCTCCAGAGTCACTATGTTGAGACATGAATATGAAGTCTTCTTACGGAATAGAACCTAGTACGTTGTCCTGTCTCTCGTTGGGAGCAATGCGTTCACCTCCAGAGTCACGATGTTGAGACATGAATATGAAGTCTTCTTGCGGAATAGAACCTAGTATGTTGTCCTGTCTCTCGTTGGGAGCAATGCGTTCACCTCCAGAGTCACTATGTTGAGACATGAATATGAAGTCTTCTTACGGAATAGAACGTAGTACGTTGTCCTGTCTCTCATTGGAAGCAGTGCGTTCACCTCCAGTGACACTATGTTGAGACATGAATATGAAGTCCTCTTACAGAATAGAACCTAGTACGTTGTCCTGTCTCTCGTTGGGAGCAATGCGTTCACCTCCAGAGTCACTATGTTGAGACATGAATATGAAGTCTTCTTACGGAATAGAACCTAGTACGTTGTCCTGTCTCTCGTTGGGAGCAATGCGTTCACCTCCAGAGTCACTATGTTGAGACATGAATATGAAGTCTTCTTACGGAATAGAACCTAGTACGTTGTCCTGTCTCTCGTTGGGAGCAATGCGTTCACCTCCAGAGTCACTATGTTGAGACATGAATATGAAGTCTTCTTACGGAATAGAACCTAGTACGTTGTCCTGTCTCTCGTTGGGAGCAATGCGTTCACCTCCAGAGTCACTATGTTCAGACATGAATATGAAGTCTTCTTACGGAATAGAACCTAGTACGTTGTCCTGTCTCTCGTTGGGAGCAATGCGTTCACCTCCAGAGTCACTATGTTGAGACATGAATATGAAGTCTTCTTACGGAATAGAACCTAGTACGTTGTCCTGTCTCACGTTGGGAGCAATGCGTTCACCTCCAGAGTCACTATGTTGAGACATGAATATGAAGTCCTCTTACAGAATAGAACCTAGTACGTTGTCCTGTCTTGACCCCGTCCAATTTTCTTCTATTTCCAAAACTTAAAGAACACCTTCATGGACTTGACTTTGATAGTGATAAAGCGCTGCAAACAGAAGTGAGGCTATGGCTCCGTTAACAGAGCCAAACATACTACAGTGACGACATCAACAAACTAGTCTCTCGTTGGGAACAATGCGTTCACCTCCAGAGTCACTATGATGAGACATGAATATGAAGTCTTCTTATGGAATAGAACCTAGTACGTTGTCCTGTCTCTCGTTGGGTGCAATGCGTTCACCTCCAGAGTCACTATGTTGAGACATGAATCTGAAGTCTTCTTACGGAATAGAACCTAGTACGTTCTCCTGTCTCTCGTTGGGAGTAATGCGTTCACCTCCAGAGTCACTTTGTTGAGACATGAATATGAAGTCTTCTTACGGAATAGATCCTAGTACGTTGTCCTGTCTCTCGTTGGGAGCAATGCGTTCACCTCCAGAGTCACTATGTTGAGACATGAATATGAAGTCTTCTTACGGAATAGAACCTAATACGTTGTCCTGTCTCTCGTTGGGAGTAATGCGTTCACCTCCAGAGTCACTATGTTGAGACATGAATATGAAGTCTTCTTACGGAATAGAACCTAGTACGTTGTCCTGTCTCTCGTTGGGAGCAATGCGTTCACCTCCAGAGTCACTATGTTGAGACATGAATAGGAAGTCTTCTTACGGAATAGAACCTAGTACGTTGTCCTGTCTCTCGTTGGGAGCAATGCGTTCATCTCCAGAGTCACTACGTTGCGACATGAATATTAAGTCTTCTTACGGAATAGAACCTAGTACGTTGTCCTGTCTCTCATTGGGAGCAATGCGTTCACCTCCAGAGTCACTATGTTGAGACATGAATATGAAGTCCTCTTACGGAATAGCACCTAGTATGTGGTCCTGTATCTCGTTGGGAGCAATGCGTTCACCTCCAGAGTCACTATGTTGAGACATGAATCTGAAGTCTTCTTACGGAATAGAACCTAGTACGTTGTCCTGTCTCTCGTTGGGAGCAATGCGTTCATCTTCAGAGTCACTATGTTGAGACATGAATATGAAGTCTTCTTACGGAATAGATCCTAGTACGTTGTCCTGTCTCTCGTTGGGAGCAATGCGTTCACCTCCAGAGTCACTATGTTGAGACATGAATATGAAGTCTTCTTTCAGAATAGAACCTAGTACCTTGTCCTGTCTCTCGTTGGGAGCAATGCGTTCAGCTCCAGAGTCACTATGTTGAGACATGAATATGAAGTCTTCTAACGGAATAGAACCTAGTACGTTGTCCTGTCTCTCGTTGGGAGCAATGCGTTCACCTCCAGAGTCACTATGTTGAGACATGAATATGAAGTCTTCTTACGGAATAGAACCTAGTACGTTGTCCTGTCTCTCATTGGGAGCAATGCGTTCACCTCCAGAGTCACTATGTTGAGACATGAATATGTAGTCCTCTTACGGAATAGAACCTAGTACGTTGTCCTGTCTCTCGTTGGGAGCAAAGCGTTCACCTCCAGAGTCACTATGTTGAGACATGAATATGAAGTCTTCTTACGGAATAGAACCTAGTACGTTGTCCTGTCTCTCGTTGGGAGCAATGCGTTCACCTCCAGAGTCACTATGTTGAGACATGAATATGAAGTCTTCTTACGGAATAGAACCTAGTACGTGTTCCTGTCTCTCGTTGGGAGCAATGCGTTCACCTCCAGAGTCACTATGTTGAGACATGAATATGAAGTCTTCTTACGGAATAGAACCTAGTACCTTGTCCTGTCTCTCGTTGGGAGCAATGCGTTCACCTCCAGAGTCACTACGTTGAGACATGAATATTAAGTCTTCTTACGGAATAGAACCTAGTACGTTGTCCCGTCTCTCGTTGGGAGCATTGCGTTCACCTCCAGAGTCACTACGTTGAGACATGAATATTAAGTCTTCTTACGGAATAGAACCTAGTACGTTGTCCTGTCTCTCATTGGGAGCAATGCGTTCACCTCCAGAGTCACTATGTTGAGACATGAATATGAAGTCCTCTTACGGAATAGAACCTAGTACGTGGTCCTGTATCTCGTTGGGAGCAATGCGTTCACCTCCAGAGTCACTATGTTGAGACATGAATCTGAAGTCTTCTTACGGAATAGAACCTAGTACGTTGTCCTGTCTCTCGTTGGGAGCAATGCCTTCACCTCCAGAGTCACTATGTTGAGACATGAATATGAAGTCTTCTTACAGAATAGATCCTAGTACGTTGTCCTGTCTCTCGTTGAGAGCAATGCGTTCACCTCCAGAGTCACTATGTTGAGACATGAATATGAAGTCTTCTTACGGAATAGAACCTAGTACGTTGTCCTGTCTCTCGTTGGGAGCAATGCGTTCACCTCCAGAGTCACTATGTTGAGACATGAATATGAAGTCTTCTTTCGGAATAGAACCTAGTACCTTGTCCTGTCTCTCGTTGGGAGCAATGCGTTCAGCTCCAGAGTCACTATGTTGAGACATGAATATGAAGTCTTCTTACGGAATAGAACCTAGTACGTTGTCCTGTCTCTCGTTGGGAGCAATGCGTTCACCTCCAGAGTCACTATGTTGAGACATGAATATGAAGTCTTCTTACGGAATAGAACCTAGTACGTTGTCCTGTCTCTCATTGGGAGCAATATGTTCACCTCCAGAGTCACTATGTTGAGACATGAATATGAAGTCCTCTTACGGAATAGAACCTAGTACGTTGTCCTGTCTCTCGTTGGGAGCAATGCGTTCACCTCCAGAGTCACTATGTTGAGACATGAATATGAAGTCTTCTTACGGAATAGAACCTAGTACGTTGTCCTGTCCCTCGTTGGGAGCAATGCGTTCACCTCCAGAGTCACTATGTTGAGACATGAATATGAAGTCTTCTTACGGAATAGATCCTAGTACGTTGTCCTGTCTCTCGTTGGGAGCAATGCGTTCATCTCCAGAGTCACTATGTTGAGACACGAATATGAAGTCTTCTTATGGAATAGAACCTAGTACGTTGTCCTGTCTCTCGTTGGGAGCAATGCGTTCACCTCCAGAGTCACTATGTTGAGACATGAATATGAAGTCTTCTTACGGAATAGAACCTAGTACGTTCTCCTGTCTCTCGTTGGGAGCAATGCGTTCACCTCCAGAGTCACTATGTTGAGACATGAATATGAAGTCTTCTTACGGAATAGAACCTAGTACGTTGTCCTGTCTCTCGTTGGGAGCAATGCGTTCACCTCCAGAGTCACTATGTTGAGACATGAATATGAAGTCTTCTTACGGAATAGAACCTAGTACGTTGTCCTGTCTCTCGTTGGAGCAATGCGTTTACCTCCAGAGTCACTATGTTGAGACATGAATATGAAGTCTTCTTACGGAATAGAACCTAGTACGTTGTCCTGTCTCTCGTTGGGAGTAGTGCGTTCACCTCCAGAGTCACTATGTTGAGACATGAATATGAAGTCTTCTTATGGAACAGAACCTAGTACGTTGTCCTGTCTTGACCCCGTCCAATTTTCTTCTATTTCCAAAACTTAAAGAACACCTTCGTGGACTTGACTTTGATAGTGATAAAGCGCTGCAAACAGAAGTGAGGCTATGGCTCCGTTAACAGAGCCAAACATTCTACAGTGATGACATCAACAAACTAGTCTCTCGTTGGGAACAATGCGTTCACCTCCAGAGTCACTATGATGAGACATGAATATGAAGTCTTCTTATGGAATAGAACCTAGTACGTTGTCCTGTCTCTCGTTGGGAGCAATGCGTTCACCTCCGGAGTCACTATGTTGAGACATGAATCTGAAGTCTTCTTACGGAATAGAACCTAGTACGTTGTCCTGTCTCTCGTTGGGAGCAATGCGTTCACCTCCAGAGTCACTATGTTGAGACATGAATATGAAGTCTTCTTACGGAATAGAACCTAGTACGTTGTCCTGTCTCTCGTTGGGAGTAATGCGTTCACCTCCAGAGTCACTATGTTGAGACATGAATATGAAGTCTTCTTGCAGAATAGAACCTAGTACGTTGTCCTGTCTCTCGTTGGGACCAATGCGTTCACCTCCAGAGTCACTATGTTGAGACATGAATATGAAGTCTTCTTATGGAACAGAACCTAGTACGTTGTCCTGTCTCTCGTTGGGAGTAGTGCGTTCACCTCCAGAGTCGCTATGTTGAGACATGAATATGAAGTCTTCTTACGGAATAGAACCTAGTACGTTCTCCTGTCTCTCGTTGGGAGCAATGCGTTCACCTCCGGAGTCACTATGTTGAGACATGAATATGAAGTCTTCTTACAGAATAAAACCTAGTACGTTGTCCTGTCTCTCGTTGGGACCAATGCGTTCACCTCCGGAGTCACTATGTTGAGACATGAATCTGAAGTCTTCTTACGGAATAGAACCTAGTACGTTGTCCTGTCTCTCGTTGGGAGCAATGCGTTCACCTCCAGAGTCACTATGTTGAGACACGAATATGAAGTCTTCTTACGGAATAGAACCTAGTACGTTCTCCTGTCTCTCGTTGGGAGCAATGCGTTCACCTCCAGAGTCACTATGTTGAGACATGAATATGAAGTCTTCTTACGGAATAGAACCTAGTACGTTGTCCTGTCTCTCGTTGGGAGCAATGCGTTCACCTCCAGAGTCACTATGTTGAGACATGAATATGAAGTCTTCTTACGGAATAGAACCTAGTACGTTGTCCTGTCTCTCGTTGGAGCAATGCGTTTACCTCCAGAGTCACTATGTTGAGACATGAATATGAAGTCTTCTTACGGAATAGAACCTAGTACGTTGTCCTGTCTCTCGTTGGGAGTAGTGCGTTCACCTCCAGAGTCACTATGTTGAGACATGAATATGAAGTCTTCTTATGGAACAGAACCTAGTACGTTGTCCTGTCTTGACCCCGTCCAATTTTCTTCTATTTCCAAAACTTAAAGAACACCTTCGTGGACTTGACTTTGATAGTGATAAAGCGCTGCAAACAGAAGTGAGGCTATGGCTCCGTTAACAGAGCCAAACATTCTACAGTGATGACATCAACAAACTAGTCTCTCGTTGGGAACAATGCGTTCACCTCCAGAGTCACTATGATGAGACATGAATATGAAGTCTTCTTATGGAATAGAACCTAGTACGTTGTCCTGTCTCTCGTTGGGAGCAATGCGTTCACCTCCGGAGTCACTATGTTGAGACATGAATCTGAAGTCTTCTTACGGAATAGAACCTAGTACGTTGTCCTGTCTCTCGTTGGGAGCAATGCGTTCACCTCCAGAGTCACTATGTTGAGACATGAATATGAAGTCATCTTACGGAATAGAACCTAGTACGTTGTCCTGTCTCTCGTTGGGAGTAATGCGTTCACCTCCAGAGTCACTATGTTGAGACATGAATATGAAGTCTTCTTACAGAATAGAACCTAGTACGTTGTCCTGTCTCTCGTTGGGACCAATGCGTTCACCTCCAGAGTCACTATGTTGAGACATGAATATGAAGTCTTCTTACAGAATAGAACCTAGTACGTTGTCCTGTCTCTCGTTGGGAGTAGTGCGTTCACCTCCAGAGTCACTATGTTGAGACATGAATCCGAAGTCTTCTTATGGAACAGAACCTAGTACGTTGTCCTGTCTTGACCCCGTCCAATTTTCTTCTATTTCCAAAACTTAAAGAACACCTTCGTGGACTTGACTTTGATAGTGATAAAGCGCTGCAAACAGAAGTGAGGCTATGGCTCCGTTAACAGAGCCAAACATTCTACAGTGATGACATCAACAAACTAGTCTCTCGTTGGGAACAATGCGTTCACCTCCAGAGTCACTATGATGAGACATGAATATAAAGTCTTCTTATGGAATAGAACCTAGTACGTTGTCCTGTCTCTCGTTGGGAGCAATGCGTTCACCTCCAGAGTCACTATGATGAGACATGAATATGAAGTCTTCTTATGGAATAGAACCTAGTACGTTGTCCTGTCTCTCGTTGGGAGCAATGCGTTCACCTCCAGAGTCACTATGTTGAGACATGAATATGAAGTCTTCTTACGGAATAGAACCTAGTACGTTGTCCTGTCTCTCGTTGGGAGTAATGCGTTCACCTCCAGAGTCACTATGTTGAGACATGAATATGAAGTCTTCTTACGGAATAGAACCTAGTACGTTGTCCTGTCTCTCGTTGGGAGCAATGCGTTCACCTCCAGAGTCACTATGTTGAGACGTGTATATGCAGTCTTCTTACGAAATAGAACATAGTACGTTGTCCTGTCTCTCGTTGGGAGCAATGCGTTCACCTCCAGAGTCACTATGTTGAGACATGAATATGAAGTCTTCTTACAGAATAGAACGTAGTACGTTGTCCTGTCTCTCGTTGGGACCAATGCGTTCACCTCCAGAGTCACTATGTTGAGACATGAATATGAAGTCTTCTTACGGAATAGAACCTAGTACGTGGTCCTGTCTCTCGTTGGGAGCAATGTGTTCACCTCCAGAGTCACTATGTTGAGATATGAATATGAAATCTTCTTACGGAATAGAACCTAGTACGTTGTCCTGCCTCTCGTTGGGAGCAATGCGTTCACCTCCAGAGTCACTATGTTGAGACATGAATATGAAGTCTTCTTACTGAATAGAACCTAGTACGTTGTCCTGTCTTGACCCCGTCCAATTTTCTTCTATTTCCAAAACTTAAAGAACACCTTCGTGGACTTGACTTTGATAGTGATAAAGCGCTGCAAACAGAAGTGAGGCTATTGCTCCGTTAACAGAGCCAAACATTCTACAGTGACGACATCAACAAACTATTCTCTCGTTGGGAACAATTCGTTCACCTCCAGAGTCACTATGATGAGACATGAATATGAAGTCTTCTTACGGAATAGAACCTAGTACGTTGTCCTGTCTCTCGTTGGGAGCAATGCGTTCACCTCCAGAGTCACTATGTTGAGACATGAATATGAAGTCTTCTTACGGAATAGAACCTAGTACGTTCTCCTGCCTCTCGTTGGGAGCAATGCGTTCACCTCCAGAGTCACTATGTTGAGACATGAATATGAAGTCTTCTTACGGAATAGAACCTAGTACGTTGTCCTGTCTCTCGTTGGGAGCAATGCGTTCACCTCCAGAGGCACTATGTTGAGACATGAATATGAAGTCTTCTTACGGAATAGAACCTAGTACGTTGTCCTGTCTCTCGTTGGAGCAATTCGTTTACCTCCAGAGTCACTATGTTGAGACATGAATATGAAGTCTTCTTACGGAATAGAACCTAGTACGTTGTCCTGTCTCTCGTTGGGAGTAGTGCGTTCACCTCCAGAGTCACTATGTTGAGACATGAATATGAAGTCTTCTTATGGAACAGAACCTAGTACGTTGTCCTGTCTTGACCCCGTCCAATTTTCTTCTATTTCCAAAACTTAAAGAACACCTTCGTGGACTTGACTTTGATAGTGATAAAGCGCTGCAAACAGAAGTGAGGCTATGGCTCCGTTAACAGAGCCAAACATTCTACAGTGATGACATCAACAAACTAGTCTCTCGTTGGGAACAATGCGTTCACCTCCAGAGTCACTATGATGAGACATGAATATGAAGTCTTCTTATGGAATAGAACCTAGTACGTTGTCCTGTCTCTCGTTGGGAGCAATGCGTTCACCTCCGGAGTCACTATGTTGAGACATGAATCTGAAGTCTTCTTACGGAATAGAACCTAGTACGTTGTCCTGTCTCTCGTTGGGAGCAATGCGTTCACCTCCAGAGTCACTATGTTGAGACATGAATATGAAGTCATCTTACGGAATAGAACCTAGTACGTTGTCCTGTCTCTCGTTGGGAGTAATGCGTTCACCTCCAGAGTCACTATGTTGAGACATGAATATGAAGTCTTCTTACAGAATAGAACCTAGTACGTTGTCCTGTCTCTCGTTGGGACCAATGCGTTCACCTCCAGAGTCACTATGTTGAGACATGAATATGAAGTCTTCTTACAGAATAGAACCTAGTACGTTGTCCTGTCTCTCGTTGGGAGTAGTGCGTTCACCTCCAGAGTCACTATGTTGAGACATGAATATGAAGTCTTCTTATGGAACAGAACCTAGTACGTTGTCCTGTCTTGACCCCGTCCAATTTTCTTCTATTTCCAAAACTTAAAGAACACCTTCGTGGACTTGACTTTGATAGTGATAAAGCGCTGCAAACAGAAGTGAGGCTATGGCTCCGTTAACAGAGCCAAACATTCTACAGTGATGACATCAACAAACTAGTCTCTCGTTGGGAACAATGCGTTCACCTCCAGAGTCACTATGATGAGACATGAATATGAAGTCTTCTTATGGAATAGAACCTAGTACGTTGTCCTGTCTCTCGTTGGGAGCAATGCGTTCACCTCCAGAGTCACTATGATGAGACATGAATATGAAGTCTTCTTATGGAATAGAACCTAGTACGTTGTCCTGTCTCTCGTTGGGAGCAATGCGTTCACCTCCAGAGTCACTATGTTGAGACATGAATATGAAGTCTTCTTACGGAATAGAACCTAGTACGTTGTCCTGTCTCTCGTTGGGAGTAATGCGTTCACCTCCAGAGTCACTATGTTGAGACATGAATATGAAGTCTTCTTACGGAATAGAACCTAGTACGTTGTCCTGTCTCTCGTTGGGAGCAATGCGTTCACCTCCAGAGTCACTATGTTGAGACGTGTATATGCAGTCTTCTTACGAAATAGAACATAGTACGTTGTCCTGTCTCTCGTTGGGAGCAATGCGTTCACCTCCAGAGTCACTATGTTGAGACATGAATATGAAGTCTTCTTACAGAATAGAACGTAGTACGTTGTCCTGTCTCTCGTTGGGACCAATGCGTTCACCTCCAGAGTCACTATGTTGAGACATGAATATGAAGTCTTCTTACGGAATAGAACCTAGTACGTGGTCCTGTCTCTCGTTGGGAGCAATGCGTTCACCTCCAGAGTCACTATGTTGAGACATGAATATGAAATCTTCTTACGGAATAGAACCTAGTACGTTGTCCTGCCTCTCGTTGGGAGCAATGCGTTCACCTCCAGAGTCACTATGTTGAGACATGAATATGAAGTCTTCTTACTGAATAGAACCTAGTACGTTGTCCTGTCTTGACCCCGTCCAATTTTCTTCTATTTCCAAAACTTAAAGAACACCTTCGTGGACTTGACTTTGATAGTGATAAAGCGCTGCAAACAGAAGTGAGGCTATGGCTCCGTTAACAGAGCCAAACATTCTACAGTGACGACATCAACAAACTAGTCTCTCGTTGGGAACAATTCGTTCACCTCCAGAGTCACTATGATGAGACATGAATATGAAGTCTTCTTACGGAATAGAACCTAGTACGTTGTCCTGTCTCTCGTTGGGAGCAATGCGTTCACCTCCAGAGTCACTATGTTTAGACATGAATCTGAAGTCTTTTTACGGAATAGAACCTAGTACGTTGTCCTGTCTCTCGTTGGGAGCAATGCGTTCACCTCCAGAGTCACTATGTTGAGACATGAATATGAAGTCTTCTTACGGAATAGATCCTAGTACGTTGTCCTGTCTCTCGTTGGGAGCAATGCGTTCACCTCCAGAGTCACTATGTTGAGACATGAATATGAAGTCTTCTTACAGAATAGAACCTAGTACGTTGTCCTGTCTCTCGTTGGGAGTAGTGCGTTCACCTCCAGAGTCACTATGTTGAGACATGAATATGTAGTCTTCTTACGGAATAGAATCTAGTACGTTGTCCTGTCTCTCGTTGGGAGCAATGCGTTCACCTCCAGAGTCACTATGTTGAGACATGGATATGAAGTCTTCTTACGGAATAGAACCTAGTACGTTGTCCTGTCTCTCGTTGGGAGCAATGCGTTCACCTCCAGAGTCACGATGTTGAGACATGAATATGAAGTCTTCTTACGGAATAGAACCTAGTACGTTGTCCTGTCTCTCGTTGGGAGCAATGCGTTCACCTCCAGAGTCACTATGTTGAGACATGAATATGAAGTCTTCTTACGGAATAGAATGTAGTACGTTGTCCTGTCTCTCATCGGGAGTAATGCGTTCACCTCCAGAGACACTATGTTGAGACATGAATATGAAGTCCTCTTACGGAATAGAACCTAGTACGTTGTCCTGTCTCTCGTTGGGAGCAATGCGTTCACCTCCAGAGTCACTATGTTGAGACATGAATAAGAAGTCTTCTTACGGAATAGAACCTAGTACGTTGTCCTGTCTCTCGTTGGGAGCAATGCGTTCACCTCCAGAGTCACTATGTTGAGACATGAATATGAAGTCTTCTTACGGAATAGAACCTAGTACGTTCTCCTGTCTCTCGTTGGGAGTAATGCGTTCACCTCCAGAGTCACTATGTTGAGACATGAATATGAAGTCTTCTTATGGAATAGAACCTAATACGTTGTCCTGTCTCTCGTTGGGAGCAATGCGTTCACCTCCAGAGTCACTATGTTGAGACATGAATATGAAGTCTTCTTACGGAATAGAACCTAGTACGTTGTCCTGTCTCTCATTGGGAGCAGTCCGTTTACCTCCAGAGTCACTATGTTGAGACATAAATATGAAGTCCTCTTACGGAATAGAACCTAGTACGTTGTCCTGTCTCTCGTTGGGAGCAATGCGTTCACCTCCAGAGTCACTATGTTGAGACATGAATAAGAAGTCTTCTTACGGAATAGAACCTAGTACGTTGTCCTGTCTCTCGTTGGGAGCAATGCGTTCACCTCCAGAGTCACTATGTTGAGACATGAATAAGAAGTCTTCTTACGGAATAGAACCTAGTACGTTGTCCTGTCTCTCGTTGGGAGCAATGCGTTCACCTCCAGAGTCACTATGTTGAGACATGAATATGAAGTCTTCTTATGGAATAGAACCTAGTACGTTGTCCTGTCTCTCGTTGGGAGCAATGCGTTCACCTCCAGAGTCACTATGTTGAGACATGAATAAGAAGTCTTCTTACGGAATAGAACCTAGTACGTTGTCCTGTCTCTCGTTGGGAGCAATGCGTTCACCTCCAGAGTCACTATGTTGAGACATGAATAAGAAGTCTTCTTACGGAATAGAACCTAGTACGTTGTCCTGTCTCTCGTTGGGAGCAATGCGTTCACCTCCAGAGTCACTATGTTGAGACATGAATATGAAGTCTTCTTACGGAATAGAACCTAGTACGTTGTCCTGTCTCTCGTTGCGAGCAATGCGTTCACCTCCAGAGTCACTATGTTGAGACATGAATATGAAGTCTTCTTACGGAATAGAACCTAGTACGTTCTCCTGTCTCTCGTTGGGAGTAATGCGTTCACCTCCAGAGTCACTATGTTGAGACATGAATATGAAGTCTTCTTATGGAATAGAACCTAATACGTTGTCCTGTCTCTCATTGGGAGCAATGCGTTCACCTCCAGAGTCACTATGTTGAGACATGAATATGAAGTCTTCTTACGGAATAGAACCTAGTACGTTGTCCTGTCTCTTGTTGGGAGCAATGCGTTCACCTCCAGAGTCACTATGTTGATACATGAATATGAAGTCTTCTTACGGAATAGAACCTAGTACGTTGTCCTGCCTCTCGTTGGGAGCAATGCGTTCACCGCCAGAGTCACTATGTTGAGACATGAATATGAAGTCTTCTTACGGAATAGAACCTAGTACGTTGTCCTGTCTCTCGTTGGGAGTAATGCGTTCACCTCCAGAGTCACTATGTTGAGACATGAATATGAAGTCTTCTTACGGAATAGAACCTAGTACGTTGTCCTGTCTCTCGTTGGGAGTAATGCGTTCACCTCCAGAGTCACTATGTTGAGACATGAATATGAAGTCTTCTTACGGAATAGAACCTAGTACGTTGTCCTGCCTCTCGTTGGGAGCAACGCGTTCACCTCCACAGTCACTATGTTGAGACATGAATATGAAGTCTTCTTACGGAATAGAACCTAGTACGTTGTCCTGTCTCTCGTTGGGAGTAATGCGTTCACCTCCAGAGTCACTATGTTGAGACATGAATATGAAGTCTTCTTACGGAAAAGAACCTAGTACGTGGTCCTGTCTCTCGTTGGGAGCAATGCGTTCACCTCCAGAGTCACTATGTTGAGACATGAATATGAAATCTTCTTACGGAATAGAACCTAGTACGTTGTCCTGTCTCTCGTTGGGAGTAATGCGTTCACCTCCAGAGTCACTATGTTGAGACATGAATATGAAGTCTTCTTACGGAATAGAACCTAGTACGTTGTCCTGTCTCTCGTTGGGAGTAATGCGTTCACCTCCAGAGTCACTATGTTGAGACATGAATATGAAGTCTTCTTACGGAATAGAACCTAGTACGTTGTCCTGCCTCTCGTTGGGAGTAATGCGTTCACCTCCAGAGTCACTATGTTGAGACATGAATATGAAGTCTTCTTACGGAATAGAACCTAGTACGTTGTCCTGCCTCTCGTTGGGAGCAATGCGTTCACCTCCAGAGTCACTATGTTGAGACATGAATATGAAGTCTTCTTACGGAATAGAACCTAGTACGTTGTCCTGTCTCTCGTTGGGAGTAATGCGTTCACCTCCAGAGTCACTATGTTGAGACATGAATATGAAGTCTTCTTACGGAATAGAACCTAGTACGTTGTCCTGTTTCTCGTTGGGAGTAATGCGTTCACCTCCAGAGTCACTATGTTGAGACATGAATATAAAGTCTTCTTACGGAATAGAACCTAGTACGTTGTCCTGTCTCTCGTTGGGAGTAATGCGTTCACCTCCAGAGTCACTATGTTGAGACATGAATATGAAGTCTTCTTACGGAATAGAACCTAGTACGTTGTCCTGGCTCTCGTTGGGAGTAATGCGATCACCTCCAGAGTCACTATGTTGAGACATGAATATGAAGTCTTCTTACGGAATAGAACCTAGTACGTTGTCCTGTCTCTCGTTGGGAGTAATGCGTTCACCGCCAGAGTCACTATGTTGAGACATGAATATGAAGTCTTCTTACGGAATAGAACCTAGTACGTTGTCCTGTCTCTCGTTGGGAGTAATGCGTTCACCTCCAGAGTCACTATGTTGAGACATGAATATGAAGTCTTCTTACGGAATAGAACCTAGTACGTTGTCCTGTCTCTCGTTGGGAGTAATGCGTTCACCTCCAGAGTCACTATGTTGAGACATGAATATGAAGTCTTCTTACGGAATAGAACCTAGTACGTTGTCCTGTCTCTCGTTGGGAGCAATGCGTTCACCTCCAGAGTCACTATGTTGAGACATGAATATGAAGTCTTCTTACGGAATAGAACCTAGTACGTTGTCCTGTCTCTCGTTGGGAGTAATGCGTTCACCTCCAGAGTCACTATGTTGAGACATGAATATGAAGTCTTCTTACGGAATAGAACCTAGTACGTTGTCCTGCCTCTCGTTGGGAGTAATGCGTTCACCTCCAGAGTCACTATGTTGAGACATGAATATGAAGGCTTCTTACGGAATAGAACCTAGTACGTTGTCCTGCCTCTCGTTGGGAGCAATGCGTTCACCTCCAGAGTCACTATGTTGAGACATGAATATGAAGTCTTCTTACGGAATAGAACCTAGTACGTTGTCCTGTCTCTCGTTGGGAGTAATGCGTTCACCTCCAGAGTCATTATGTTGAGACATGAATATGAAGTCTTCTTACGGAATAGAACCTAGTACGTTGTCCTGCCTCTCGTTGGGAGCAATGCGTTCACCTCCAGAGTCACTATGTTGAGACATGAATATGAAGTCTTCTTACGGAATAGAACCTAGTACGTTGTCCTGTCTCTGGTTGGGAGCAATGCGTTCACCTCCAGAGTCACGCTGTTGAGACATGAATATCAAGTCTTCTTACGGAATAGAACATAGTACGTTGTCCTGTCTCTCGTTGGGAGCAATGCGTTCACCTCCAGAGTCACTATGTTGAGACATGAATATGAAGTCTTCTTACGGAATAGAACGTAGTACGTTGTCCTGTCTCTCATTGGGAGCAATGCGTTCACCTCCAGAGACACTATGTTGAGACATGAATATGAAGTCCTCTTACGGAATAGAACCTAGTACGTTGTCCTGTCTCTCGTTGGGAGCAATGCGTTCACCTCCAGAGTCACTATGTTGAGACATGAATATGAAGTCTTCTTACGGAATTGAACCTAGTACGTTGTCCTGTCTCTCGTTGGGAGCAATGCGTTCACCTTCAGAGTCACTATGTTGAGACATGAATATGAAGTCTTCTTACGGAATAGAACCTAGTACGTTGTCCTGTCTCTCGTTGGGAGCAATGCGTTCACCTCCAGAGTCACTATGTTGAGACATGAATATGAAGTCTTCTTACGGAGTAGAACCTAGTACGTTGTCCTGTCTCTGGTTGGGAGCAATGCGTTCACCTCCAGAGTCACGCTGTTGAGACATGAATATGAAGTCTTCTTACGGAATAGAACATAGTACGTTGTCCTGTCTCTCGTTGGGAGCAATGCGTTCACCTCCAGAGTCACTATGTTGAGACATGAATATGAAGTCTTCTTACGGAATAGAACGTAGTACGTTGTCCTGTCTCTCATTGGGAGCAATGCGTTCACCTCCAGAGACACTATGTTGAGACATGAATATGAAGTCCTCTTACGGAATAGAACCTAGTACGTTGTCCTGTCTCTCGTTGGGAGCAATGCGTTCACCTCCAGAGTCACTATGTTGAGACATGAATATGAAGTCTTCTTACAGAATTGAACCTAGTACGTTGTCCTGTCTCTCGTTGGGAGCAATGCGTTCACCTCCAGAGTCACTATGTTGAGACATGAATATGAAGTCTTCTTACGGAATAGAACCTAGTACCTTGTCCTGTCTCTCGTTGGGAGCAATGCGTTCACCTCCAGAGTCACTATGTTGAGACATGAATATGAAGTCTTCTTACGGAATAGAACCTAGTACGTTCTCCTGTCTCTCGTTGGGAGTAATGCGTTCACCTCCAGAGTCACTATGTTGAGACATGAATATGAAGTCCTCTTACGGAATAGAACCTAGTACGTTGTCCTGTCTCTCGTTGGGAGCAATGTGTTCACCTCCAGAGTCACTATGTTGAGACATGAATATGAAGTCTTCTTACGGAATAGAACCTAGTACGTTGTCCTGTCTCTCTTCGGGAGCAATGCGTTCACCTCCAGAGTCACTATGTTGAGACATGAATATGAAGTCTTCTTACGGAATAGATCCTAGTACGTTGTCCTGTCTCTCTTTGGGAGCAATGCGTTCACCTCCAGAGTCACGATGTTGAGACATGAATATGAAGTCTTCTTACGGAATAGAACCTAGTACGTTGTCCTGTCTCTCGTTGGGAGTAATGCGTTCACCTACAGAGTCACTATGTTGAGACATGAATATGAAGTCTTCTTACGGAAAAGAACCTAGTAGGTGGTCCTGTCTCTCGTTGGGAGCAATGCGTTCACCTCCAGAGTCACTATGTTGAGACATGAATATGAAATCTTCTTACGGAATAGGACCTAGTACGTTGTCCTGCCTCTCGTTGGGAGCAATGCGTTCACCTCCAGAGTCACTATGTTGGGACATGAATATGAAGTCTTCTTAAGGAATAGAACCTAGTACGTTGTCCTGTCTTGACCCCGTCCAATTTTCTTCTATTTCCAAAACTTAAAGAACACCTTCGTGGACTTGACTTTGGTAGTGATAAAGCGCTGCAAACAGAAGTGAGGCTATGGCTCCGTTAACAGAGCCAAACATTCTACAGTGATGACATCAACAAACTAGTTTCTCGTTGGGAACAATGCGTTCACCTCCAGAGTCACTATGATGAGACATGAATATGAAGTCTTCTTACGGAATAGAACCTAGTACGTTGTCCTGTCTCTCGTTGGGAGCAATGCATTCACCTCCGGAGTCACTATGTTGAGACATGAATCTGAAGTCTTCTTACGGAATAGAACCTAGTACGTTGTCCTGTCTCTCGTTGGGAGCAATGCGTTCACCGCCAGAGTCACTATGTTGAGACATGAATATGAAGTCTTCTTACGGTATAGATCCTAGTACGTTGTCCTGTCTCTCGTTGGGAGCAATGCGTTCACCTCCAGAGTCACTATGTTGAGACATGAATATGAAGTCTTCTTACGGAATAGAACCTAGTACGTTGTCCTGTCTCTCGTTGGGAGCAATGCGTTCACCTCCAGAGTCACTATGTTGAGACATGAATATGAAGTCTTCTTACGGAATAGAACCTAGTACGTTGTCCTGTCTCTCGTTGGGAGCAATGCGTTCACCTCCGGAGTCACTATGTTGAGACATGAATCTGAAGTCTTCTTACGGAATAGAACCTAGTACGTTGTCCTGTCTCTCGTTGGGAGCAATGCGTTCACCTCCAGAGTCACTATGTTGAGACATGAATATGAAGTCTTCTTACGGAATAGAACCTAGTACGTTGTCCTGTCTCTCGTTGGGAGTAATGCGTTCACCTCCAGAGTCACTATGTTGAGACATGAATATGAAGTCTTCTTACGGAATAGAACCTTGTACGTTGTCCTGTCTCTCGTTGGGAGCAATGCGTTCACCTCCAGAGTCACTATGTTGAGACCTGAATATGAAGTCTTCTTACGGAATAGAACCTAGTACGTTGTCCTGTCTCTCGTTGGGAGCAATGCGTTCACCTCCAGAGTCACTATGTTGAGACATGAATATGAAGTCTTCTTACGGAATAGAAGCTAGTACGTTGTCCTGTCTTGACCCCATCCAATTTTCTTCTATTTCCAAAACTTAAAGAACACCTTCGTGGACTTGACTTTGATAGTGATAAAGCGCTGCAAACAGAATTGAGGCTATGGCTCCGTTAACAGAGCCAAACGATCTACAGTGATGACATCAACAAACTAGTCTCTCGTTGGGAACAATGCGTTCACCTCCAGAGTCACTATGATGAGACATGAATATGAAGTCTTCTTACGGAATAGAACCTAGTACGTTGTCCTGTCTCTCGTTGGGAGCAATGCGTTCACCGCCAGAGTCACTATGTTGAGACATGAATATGAAGTCTTCTTACGGAATAGATCCTAGTACGTTGTCCTGTCTCTTGTTGGGAGCAATGCGTTCACCTCCAGAGTCACTATGTTGAGACATGAATATGAAGTCTTCTTACGGAATAGAACCTAGTACGTTGTCCTGTCACTCGTTGGGAGTAATGCGTTCACCTCCAGAGTCACTATGTTGAGACATGGATATGAAGTCTTCTTACGGAATGGAACCTAGTACGTTGTCCTGTCTCTCGTTGGGAGCAATGCGTTCACCTCCAGAGTCACTATGTTGAGACATGAATATGAAGTCTTCTTACGGAATAGAACCTAGTACGTTGTCCTGTCTCTCGTTGGGAGCAATGCGTTCACCTCCAGAGTCACTATGTTGAGACCTGAATATGAAGTCTTCTTACGGAATAGAACCTAGTACGTTGTCCTGTCTCTCGTTGGGAGCAATGCGTTCACCTCCAGAGTCACTATGTTGAGACATGAATATGAAGTCTTCTTACGGAATAGAACCTAGTACGTTGTCCTGTCTCTCGTTGGGAGCAATGCGTTCACCTCCAGAGTCACTATGTTGAGACATGAATATGAAGTCTTCTTACGGAATAGAACCTAGTACGTTGTCCTGTCTCTCTTCGGGAGCAATGCGTTCACCTCCAGAGTCACTATGTTGAGACATGAATATGAAGTCTTCTTATGGAATAGAACCTAGTACGTTGTCCTGTCTCTCTTTGGGAGCAATGCGTTCACCTCCAGAGTCACGATGTTGAGACATGAATATGAAGTCTTCTTACGGAATAGAACCTAGTACGTTGTCCTGTCTCTCGTTGGGAGTAATGCGTTCACCTCCAGAGTCACTATGTTGAGACATGAATATGAAGTCTTCTTACGGAAGAGAACCTAGTACGTGGTCCTGTCTCTCGTTGGGAGCAATGCGTTCACCTCCAGAGTCACTATGTTGAGACATGAATATGAAATCTTCTTACGGAATAGAACCTAGTACGTTGTCCTGCTTCTCGTTGGGAGCAATGCGTTCACCTCCAGAGTCACTATGTTGGGACATGAATATGAAGTCTTCTTAAGGAATAGAACCTAGTACGTTGTCCTGTCTTGACCCCGTCCAATTTTCTTCTATTTCCAAAACTTAAAGAACACCTTCGTGGACTTGACTTTGATAGTGATAAAGCGCTGCAAACAGAAGTGAGGCTATGGCTCCGTTAACAGAGCCAAACATTCTACAGTGATGACATCAACAAACTAGTCTCTCGTTGGGAACAATGCGTTCACCTCCAGAGTCACTATGATGAGACATGAATATGAAGTCTTCTTACGGAATAGAACCTAGTACGTTGTCCTGTCTCTCGTTGGGAGCAATGCGTTCACCTCCGGAGTCACTATGTTGAGACATGAATCTGAAGTCTTCTTACGGAATAGAACCTAGTACGTTGTCCTGTCTCTCGTTGGGAGCAATGCGTTCACCGCCAGAGTCACTATGTTGAGACATGAATATGAAGTCTTCTTACGGAATAGATCCTAGTACGTTGTCCTGTCTCTCGTTGGGAGCAATGCGTTCACCTCCAGAGTCACTATGTTGAGACATGAATATGAAGTCTTCTTACGGAATAGAACCTAGTACGTTGTCCTGTCTCTCGTTGGGAGTAATGCGTTCACCTCCAGAGTCACTATGTTGAGACATGAATATGAAGTCTTCTTACGGAATAGAACCTAGTACGTTGTCCTGTCTCTCGTTGGGAGCAATGCGTTCACCTCCAGAGTCACTATGTTGAGACATGAATATGAAGTCTTCTTACGGAATAGAACCTAGTACGTTGTCCTGTCTCTCGTTGGGAGCAATGCGTTCACCTCCAGAGTCACTATGTTGAGACATGAATATGAAGTCTTCTTACGGAATAGAACCTAGTACGTTGTCCTGTCTTGACCCCATCCAATTTTCGTCTATTTCCAAAACTTAAAGAGCACCTTCGTGGACTTGACTTTGATAGTGATAAAGCGCTGCAAACAGAAGTGAGGCTATGGCTCCGTTAACAGAGCCAAACATTCAGCAGTGACGACATCAACAAACTTGTCTCTCGTTGGGAGCAATGCGTTCACCTCCAGAGTCACTATGTTGAGACATGAATATGAAGTCTTCTGACGGAATGGAACCTAGTACGTTGTCCTGTCTCTCGTTGGGAGCAATGCGTTGACCTCCAGAGTCACTATGTTGAGACATGAATATGAAGTCTTCTTACGGAATTGAACATAGTACGTTGTCCTGCCTTGACCCCGTCCAATTTTCGTCTATTTCCAAAACTTAAAGAACACCTTCGTGGACTTGACTTTGATAGTGATAAGGCGCTGCAAACAGAAGTGAGGCTATGGCTCCGTTAACAGAGCCAAACATTCTACAGTGACGACATCAACAAACTGGTCTCTCGTTGGGAGCAATGCGTTCACCTCCAGAGTCACTATGTTTAGACATGAATATGAAGCCTTATTACGTAATAGAACCTAATACGTTGTCCTGTCTTGACCCCGTCCAATTTTCGTTTATTTCCAAAACTTAAAGAACACCTTCGTGGACTTGACTTTGAAGCGCTGCAAACAGAAGTGAGGCTATGGCTCCGTTAACAGAGCCAAACGTTCTACAGTGACGACCTTACAGCAAGACACACCCGACGACACGGGCAGAAATTGAGTGAGACACAGCAAGTCAAAAAATTCTTACCGTTAGTCCAGAAAGCAGACAAGCATTAGGCGACAGGTTGCAACCAGCACCAACTCGAGTTATGTCAATCGCTCCAGTTCCGCCATAGCAACGCAGACACACCGCGTCAACAGTTGCCACGCCGAACTTCCTTAACACGCAGCCCGTCCAGAACGACTGCCGCCGTCCCGAGTACACACGCTCGCAGCAATCACGTGCGTTCACAGAAAGTTATACCACCTTTCCCGCAACGTTGCGCTGCCACACAACCGGAAACTAAACTCCCCGTCTCACTCCGGCAGCAGCACTCGATACTCTCGTCGTCAGCAGGTCTCTCCCCAGAACGCAGCGCCCTCCTAAATTTCGAAGCAAACGGCCCAATCGCGGCAGAGCAAAGCCAAGGCTCCGGAAGACGATACACCACACTTAGGCAAAGATGAAGATCATACGGTTCAATTCGGAGGCATAACTTTTAAGCATACTGTCGTGCGCAAGTGATCTGCCTGCCAGTTTGGACAGCAAGCTGCGGCTGTTTCCTGACGACGTTGCAGAGTACGGGAAAGTGCCGGAGTTATGTGACCGTAGGTCGATACGACAGACAAAATTTGTATTCGGTGTGTTGAATGGGAGCTTCTTCTAAATGTGGAAAAACCCGAGTGAATGCAGATCAGCGGAAAAAAATCATGTGACGATCGAATACCATATGAGTGTTGAGCTGCTTGACACACTCACGTCGATCAGATGTCTCGGCGTAACGCTGCTACGCTACATGAAATGGAACGACTACGTAAGGGAGGTTGTAGGGAAGGTGAATGGTCGACATTAGGTCTCTTTTGGAGAGTTCTAGGAGAGTGCAGCTCATTTACAAAGGAGACCTCGTATAGAACAATTGTGCAACCCATTATTGGATACTACCCAAGAGTTTGGCATCCACAAGAGATCAGATTACTGGAAGACATTAATGCAAGTCACTGGCGTGCTGCTAGATTTGTTGCAGGTAGCTTCGATTAAGACGTGACTAACCCGAAAATACCTTGTGAAATCAGCTCGTAGTCCCTGGAGAGAATACGTCATCCTTATTGAGGATAACCGGCATCTGATATTAACTGCAGAACGATTCTTCTGTAAGAATGTAAGGACCACGAAGACAATATAGCAAGATCAGGGCTCGTACCGAGACATAAAGGCAGTCGTTTCCACTCGCTCCATTTGCGAATGAAGCAGGAAAGTAAACAATAGGAGTAGAGAAAAACACCCTCCACCATGAACCATTTAGTGTGAAACCTCCCCTTAGAAAAATTTATGAATTATTGTGCTGATAAACCCCATACATTATTTGATTTTCAAAGAGCTGAGCAGAACTGAACGTAATCAGACATTTCTCTCTTCACTTATTCTGCCACCCCCCTCCACCCCCATGAACCATGGACCTTGCCGTTGCGTGCCTCAGCGATACAGATAGCCGTACCGTAGGTGCCACCACAACGGAGGGGTATCTGTTGAGAGGCCAGACAAACGTGTGGTTCCTGAAGAGGGGCAGCAGCCTTTTCAGTAGTTGAAGGGGCAACAGTCTGGATGTTTGACTGATCTGGCCTTGTAACAATAACCAAAACGGCCTTGCTGTCCTGGTACTGCGAACGGCTGAAAGCAAGGGGAAACTACGGCCGTAATTTTTCCCGAGGGCATTCAGCTATACTCTATGATTAAATGTTGATGGCGTCCTCTTGGGTAAAATATTCCGGAGGTAAAATAGTCCCCCATTTGGATCTCCGGGCGTGGACTACTCAAGAGGATGTTGTTATCAGGAGAAAGAAAACTGGCGTTCTACGGATAGGAGCGTGGAATGTCAGATCCCTTAATCGGGCAGGTAGGTTAGAAAATTTAAAAAAGGAAATGGATAGGTTAAAGTTAGATATAGTAGGAATTAGTGAAGTTCGGTGGCAGGAGGAACAAGACTTTTGGCCAGGCGAATACAGCGTTATAAATACAAAATCAAATAGGGTAATGCAAGAGTCGGTTTAATAATAAATAAAAAATAGGACTACGGCCAAACTACTACAAACAGCATAGTGAACGCATTATTGTGGGCAAGTTAGACACAAACACAACGCCTACTACAGCAGTACAAGTTTATATGCCAACTAGCTCTGCAGATGTCGAAGAAATTGAAGAAATGTATGATGAGGAAAAAAAAATTATACAGATAGTGAAGGTAGACGAAATACACTCCTGGAAATGGAAAAAAGAACACATTGACACCGGTGTGTCAGACCCACCATACGTGCTCCGGACACTGCGAGAGGGCTGTACAAGCAATTTTCACACGCACGGAACAGCGGACACACCAGGAACCGCGGTGTTGGCCTTCGAATGGCGCTAGCTGCGCAGCATTTGTGCACCGCCGCCGTCAGTGTCAGCCAGTTTGCCGTGGCATACGGAGCTCCATCGCAGTCTTTAACACTGGTAGCATGCCGCGACAGCGTGGACGTGAACCGTATGTGCAGTTGACGGACTTTGAGTGAGGACTGGGACCGGACCGCAGCGACGCACGGATGCACGCCAAGACCGTAGGATCCTACGCAGTGCCGTAGGGGACCGCACCGCCACTTCCCAGCAAATTAGGGACATTGTTGCTCCTGGGGTATCGGCGAGGACCATTCGCAACCGTCTCCATGAAGCTGGGCTACGGTCCCGCACACCGTTAGGCCGTCTTCCGCTCACGCCCCAACATCGTGCAGCCCGCCTCCAGTGGTGTCGCGACAGGCGTGAATGGAGGGACGAATGGAGACGTGTCGTCTTCAGCGATGAGAGTCGCTTCTGCCTTGGTGCCAATGATGGTCGTATGCGTGTTTGGCGCCGTGCAGGTGAGCGCCACAATCAGGACTGCATACGACCGAGGCACACAGGGCCAACACCCGGCATCATGGTGTGTGGAGCGATCTCCTACACTGGCCGTACACCACTGGTGATCGTCGAGGGGGCACTGAATAGTGCACGGTACATCCAAACCGTCATTGAACCCATCGTTCTACCATTCCTAGACCGGCAAGGGAACTTGCTGTTCCAACAGGACAATGCACGTCCGCATGTATCCCGTGCCACCCAACGTGCTCTAGAAGGTGTAAGTCAACTACCCTGGCCAGCAAGATCTCCGGATCTGTCCCCCATTGAGCATGTTTGGGACTGGATGAAGCGTCGTCTCACGCGGTCTGCACGTCCAGCACGAACGCTGGTCCAACTGAGGCGCCAGGTGGAAATGGCATGGCAAGCCGTTCCACAGGACTACATCCAGCATCTCTACGATCGTCTCCATGGGAGAATAGTAGCCTGCATTGCTGCGAAAGGTGGATATACACTGTACTAGTGCCGACATTGTGCATGCTCTGTTGCCTGTGTCTATGTGCCTGTGGTTCTGTCAGTGTGATCATGTGATGTAGCTGACCCCAGGAATGTGTCAATAAAGTTTCCCCTTCCTGGGACAATGAATTCACGGTGTCCTTATTTCAATTTCCAGGAGTGTATTTCATAGACATGGGTGACTGGAATTCGGTAGTAGGAAAAGGGAGAGGAGGAGACCTTGTTGTTGTTGTGGTCTTCAGTCCTGAGACTGTTTTTATGCAGCTCTTCATGCTACTCTATCCTGTGCAAGCTTCTTCATCTCCCAGTGCCTACTGCAACCTACATCCTTCTGAATCTGCTTAATGTATTCATCTCTTGGTCTCCCTCTACGATTTTTACCCCCTACGCTGCCCTCCAATACTAAATTGGTGATCCCTTGATGCCTCAGAACATGTTCTACCAACCGATCCCTTCTTCTGGTCAAGTTGTGCCACAAACTTCTCTTCTCCCCTGTCCTTTTCAATACCTCCTCATTAGTTATGAGATCTACCCATCTAATCTTCAGCATTCTTCTGTAGCACCACATTTCGAGAGCTTCTATTCTCTTCTTGTCCGAACTATTTATCGTCCATATTTCACTTTCATACATGGCTACACTCCATACAAATACTTTCAGAAACGACTTCCTGACACTTAAATCTATACTCGATGTAAAAAAATATCTCTTCTTCAGAAATGCTTCCTTGCCACTGCCGGTCTACATTTCATATCCTCTCTACTTCGACCATCATCTGTTATTTTGCTCCCCAAATAGCAAAACTCCTTTACTACTTTAAGTGTCTCATTTCCTAATCTAGTTCCCTCAGCATCACCCGAATTAATTCCACTACATTCCGTTATTCTCGTTTTGCTTTTGTTGATGTTCATCATATATCCTCCTTTCAAGACACTGTCCATTCCATTCAACTGCTCTTCCAAGTCCTTTGCTGTCTCTGACCGAATTACAATGTCATCGGCGAACCTCAAAGTTTTTATTTCTCCTCCATGGATTTTAATACCTACTCCGAACACTTCTTTTGTTTCGTTTACTGCTTGCTCAATATACAGATTGAATAACATCGGGGAGAGGCTACAACCCTGTGTTGCTCCCTTCCCAACCACTGCTTCCCTTTCATACCCCTCGACTTTTATAACTGCCGTCTGGTTTCTGTACAAATTGTAAATAGCCTTTCGCTCCCTGTATTTTACCCCTGAACCTTTAGAATTTTAAAGAGAGCATTCCAGTCAACATTGTCAAAAGCTTTCTCTAAGTTTACAAATGCTAGAAGCGTAGGTTTGCCTTTCCTTAATCTAAGGTAAGTCGTAGGGTCAGTATTGCCTCACGTGTTCCAGTATTTCTACGGAATCCAAACCGATCTTCCCCCAGGTCGGCTTCTACTAGTTTTTCCATTCGTCTGTAAAGAATTCGTGTTAGTATTTTGCAGTTGTGGCTTATTAAACTGATTGTTCGGTAATTTTCACATTTGTCAACAACTGTTTTCTTTGGGATTGGAATTATTATATTCTTCTTGAAGTCTGAGGGTATTTCGCCTGTTTCATACATCTTGCTCACCAGATGGTAGAGTTTTGTCAGGACTGGCTCTCCTAAGGCCGTCAGTAGTTCCAATGGAATGTTGTCTACTCCGGGGGCCTTGTTTCGACTCAGGTCTTTCAGTGCTCTGTCAAACTCTTCACGCAGTATCGTAGCTCCCATTTCATCTTCATCTACATCCTCTTCCATTACCATAATATTGTCCTCAAGTACATCGCCCTTGTATAGACCCTCTATATACTCCTTCCAACTTCCTGCTTTCCCTTCTTTGCTTAGAACTGGGTTTCCATCTGAGCTCTTGATGTTCATGCAAGTAGTTCTCGTATCTCCAAAGGTCTGTTTAATTTTCCTGTAAGCAGTATCTACCTTACCCCTAGTGAGATAAGCCTCTACATCCTTACATTTGTCCCCTAGCCATCCCTGCTTAGCAATTTTGCACTTCCTGTCGATCTCATTTTTTAGACGTTTGTATTCATTTTGCCTGCTTCATTTACTGCATTTTTATATTTCCTCCTTTCATCAATTAAATTCAATATTTCTTCTGTTACCCAAGGATTTCTACTAGCCCTCGTCTTTTTACCTACTTGATACTCTGCTGCCATCACTACTTCATCCCTCAAAGCTACCCATTCTTCTTATACTGTATTTCTTTCCCCCATTCCTGTCAATTGTTCCCTTATGCTCCCTCTGAAACTCTGTACAACCTCTGGTTCTTTCAGTTTATCCTTTTTGCAGTTTCTTCAGATTTAATCTACAGGTCATAACCAATAGATTGTCGTCAGAGTCCACATCTCCCCCTGGAAATGTCTTACAATTTAAAACCTGGTTCCTAAATCTCTGTCTTACCATTATATAATCTATCTGATACCTTTTTGTATCTCCAGGGTTCTTCCATGTACACAACCTTGTTTCATGATTCTTCAACCAAGACTTAGCTATGATTAAGTTGTGCTCTGTGCAAAATTCTACCAGGCGGCTTCCTCTTTCATTTCTTAGCCCCAATCCATATTCACCTACTACGTTTCCTTCTCTCCCTTTTCCTACTACCGAATTCCAGTCACCCATGACTATTAAATTTTCATCACCCTTCACTATCTGAATAATTTCTTTTATTTCATCATACATTTCTTCAATTTCTTCGTCATCTGCAGAGCTAGTTGGCATATAAACTTGTACTACTGTAGTAGGTGTGGGCTTCGTATCTACTTTGGCCACAATAATGCGTTCACTATGCTGTTTGTAGTAGTTTAGCCGCTCTCGTATTTTTTTATTCATTATTAAACCTACTCCTGCATGACCCCAATCAGATTTTGTGTTTATAACCCTGTAGTCACCTGACCAGATGTCTTGTTCCTCCTGCCACCGAACTTCACTAATTCCTACTATATCTAACTTTAACCTATCCATTTCCCTTTTTAAATTTTCAAACCTACCTGCCCGATTAAGGGATCTGACATTCCACGCTCCAATCCGTAGAACGCCAGTTTTCTTTCTCCTGATAACAACATCCTCTTGAGTAGTCCCCGCCAGGAGATCTGAATGGGGGACTATTTTACCTCCGGAATATTTTACCCAAGAGGACGCCATCAACATTTAATCATAGAGTATAGCTGAATGCCCTCGGGAAAAATTACGGCCGTAGTTTCCCCTTGCTTTCAGCCGTTCGCAGTACCAGGACAGCAAGGCCGTTTTGGTTATTGTTACAAGGCCAGATCAGTCAAACATCCAGACTGTTGCCCCTTCAACTACTGAAAAGGCTGCTGCCCCTCTTCAGGAACCACACGTTTGTCTGGCCTCTCAACAGATACCCCTCCGTTGTGGTGGCACCTACGGTACGTCTATCTGTATCGCTGAGGCACGCAAGCCTCCCCACCAACGGCAAGGTCCATGGTTCATGGAGGGAAACGTAGTAGGTGAATATGGATTGGGGCTAAGAAATGAAAGAGGAAGCCGCCTGGTAGAATTTTGCACAGAGCACAACTTAATAATAGCTAACACTTGGTTCAAGAATCATAAAAGAAGGTTGTATACATGGAAGAACCCTGGAGATACTAAAAGTTATCAGATAGATTATATAATGGTAAGACAGACATTTAGGAACCAGGTTTTAAATAGTAAGACATTTACAGGGGCAGATGTGGACTCTGACCACAATCTATTGGTTATGAACTGTAGATTAGAACTGAAGAAACTGCAAAAAGGTGGGAATTTAAGGAGATGGGACCTGGATAAAGTGACAGAGTTTCAGGGAGAGCGTAAGGGAACAAATGGCAGGAATGAGGGAAAGAAATACAGTAGAAGAAGAATGGGTAGCTTTGAGGGATGAAGTAGTGAAGGCAGCAGAGGATCAAGTAAGTAAAAAGACGAGGGCTAGTAGAAATCGTTGGGTAACAGAAGAAATATTGTATTTAATTGATAAAAGGAGAAAATATAAAAATGCAGTAAATGAGGCAGGCGAAAAGGAATACAAACGTCTCAAAAATGAGATGGACAGGAAGTTCAAAATGGCTAAGCAGGGATGGCTAGAGAATAAATGTAAGGATGCAGAGGCGTATATCGCTAGGGGTAAGATAGATATTGCCTACTGGAAAATTAAAGAGACCTTTGGAGAAAAGAGAACCACTTGGATGAATATCAAGAGCTCAGATGGAAACTCAATTCTAAGCAATGAAGGGAAAGCAGAAAGGTGGAAGGAGTATCTAGAGGGTCTATACAAGGGCGATGTACTTGATGACAACTTTATGGTAATGGAAGAGGATGTAGATGAGGATGAAATGGGAGATGTGATACTGCGTGAAGAGTTTGACAGAGCACTGAAAGACCTGAGTCGAAACAAGGCCCCAGGAGTAGACAACATTCCATTAGAACTACTGACGGCCTTGGGAGAGCCAGTCCTGACAAAACTCTACCATCTGGTGAGCAAGATGTATGAGGTAAGCGAAATACCCTCAGACTTCACGACGAATATAATAATTCCAATCCCAAAGAAAGCAGGTGTTGGCAGATGCAAAAATTACCGAACTATCAGTCTAATAAGTCACGGCTGCAAAATACTAATGCGAATTCTTTACAGACGAATGGAGAGGATTAGTTTGGATCCCGTAGAAACATTGGAACACGTAAGGCAATACTGACCCTACGGCTTGTCTTAGAAGCTAGATTAGGGAAAGGCAAACCTACGTTTCTAGCATTTGTAGACTTAGAGAAAGCTTTTGACAATGTTGACTGGAATACTCTGTTTCAAATTTTGAAGGTGTCAGGGGTAAAATATAGGGAGCGAAAGGCTATTTAAAATTTGTATAGAAAAAAAACGGCAGTTATAAGAGTTGAGGGGCATGAAAGGCAAGCAGTGGCTGGGAAGGGCGCAAGACAGGGCTGTAGCCTCTCTCCGATGTTATTCAATCTGTATATTGCGCATGCAGTGAAGGAAACAAAAGAAAAGTTCGGAGTAGGTATTAAAATCCATGGAGAAGAAATAAAAACTTTGAGGTTCGCCGATGACATTGTAATTCTGTCAGAGACAGCAAAGGACTTGGAAGAGCAGTTGAACGGAATAGATACTTTGGTTCAAATGGCTCTGAGCAGTATGGGACTTAACATCTATGGTCATCAGTCCCATAGAACTTAGAACTACTGAAGACTAACTAACCTAAGGACATCACACAACACCCAGTCATCACGAGGCAGAATAGATACTGTATTGAAGGGAGGATATAAGATGAAAATCGTATTAGATTAGGAAATGAGACAAAGTAGTAAAGGAGTTTTGCTATTTTCGGAGCAAAATAACAGATGATGGTCGAAGTAGAGAGGATGTAAAATGTAGACTGGCAATGGGAAGGAAAGCGTTTCTGAAGAAGAGAAATTTGTTAACATCGAGTATAGATTTAAGTGTCAGGAAGTCGTTTTTGAAAGTATGTGTATGGAGTGTAGCCATGTATGTAAGTGAAACATGGACGATAAATAGTTTAGATAAGAAGAGAATAGAAGCTTTCGAAATGTGTTACTACAGAAGAATGCTGAAGATTAGATGGGTAGATCACATAACTAATGAGGAGATGTTGAATAGGATTGGGGAGAAGAGAAGTTTGTGGCACAACTTGACTAGAAGAAGGAATCGGTTGGTAGGACATGTTCTGAGGCATCAAGGGATCACCAATTTAGTATTGGAGGGGAGCGTGGAGGGTAAAAATCGTAGAGGGAGACCAAGAGATGAATACACCAAGCAGATTCAGAAGGATGTAGGTTGCAGTAGGTACTGGGAGATGAAGAAGCTTGCACAGGATAGAGTAGCATGAAGAGCTGCATCAAACCAGTCTCAGGACTGAAGACCACCACGACAACAACAACAACAACTTATTCCGATCAACACTAAACTGACACACAATATTTTTAGCGCAACGTAATCTGACTTTCTATCATCCCTACAAAAGAATGGCCCTGACTAACAATAACCTATACCTTTCATGAATCACTTGCCTCATAAAAGTCTTCGTTACTCAAACTACTGCAATACAGCGAGCGCCAATGCTGCCAGATAAATAAAAGATTCGAACTACTGAAGTCACTAACTACTGATAGGCATAGTTAGCAAATGAAAGATTTTGTTAGAGAACAAACAATGTATTTACCTTATTAGTGCTCAAAAGTCATATATATATATATATATATATATATATATATATATATATATATATATATATATATATATACACTCCTGGAAATTGAAATAAGAACACCGTGAATTCATTGTCCCAGGAAGGGGAAACTTTATTGACACATTCCTGGGGTCAGATACATCACATGATCACACTGACAGAACCACAGGCACATAGACACAGGCAACAGAGCATGCACAATGTCGGCACTAGTACAGTGTATATCCACCTTTCGCAGCAATGCAGGCTGCTATTCTCCCATGGAGACGATCGTAGAGATGCCGGATGTAGTCCTGTGGAACGGCTTGCCATGCTATTTCCACCTGGCGCCTCAGTTGGACCAGCGTTCGTGCTGGACGTGCAGACCGCGTGAGACGACGCTTCATCCAGTCCCAAACATGCTCAATGGGGGACAGATCCGGAGATCTTGCTGGCCAGGGTAGTTGACTTACACCTTCTAGAGCACGTTGGGTGGCACGGGATACATGCGGACGTGCATTGTCCTGTTGGAACAGCAAGTTCCCTTGCCGGTCTAGGAATGGTAGAACGATGGGTTCAATGACGGTTTGGATGTACCGTGCACTATTCAGTGTCCCCTCGACGATCACCAGTGGTGTACGGCCAGTGTAGGAGATCGCTCCCCACACCATGATGCCGGGTGTTGGCCCTGTGTGCCTCGGTCGTATGCAGTCCTGATTGTGGCGCTCACCTGCACGGCGCCAAACACGCATACGACCATTATTGGCACCAAGGCAGAAGCGACTCTCATCGCTGAAGACGACACGTCTCCATTCGTCCCTCCATTCACGCCTGTCGCGACACCACTGGAGGCGGGCTGCACGATGTTGGGGCGTGAGCGGAAGACGGCCTAACGGTGTGCGGGACCGTAGCCCAGCTTCATGGAGACGGTTGCGAATGGTCCTCGCCGATACCCCAGGAGCAACAGTGTCCCTAATTTGCTGGGAAGTGGCGGTGCGGTCCCCTACGGCACTGCGGTCTTGGCGTGCATCCGTGCGTCGCTGCGGTCCGGTCCCAGGTCGACGGGCACGTGCACCTTCCGCCGACCACTGGCGACAACATCGATGTACTGTGGAGACCTCACGCCCCACGTGTTGAGCAATTCGGCGGTACGTCCACCCGGCCTCCCGCATGCCCACTATACGCCCTCGCTCGAAGTCCGTCAACTGCACATACGGTTCACGTCCACGCTGTCGCGGCATGCTACCAGTGTTAAAGACTGCGATGGAGCTCCGTATGCCACGGCAAACTGGCTGACACTGACGGCGGCGGTGCACAAATGTTGCGCAGCTAGCGCCACTCGACGGCCAACACCGGTTTTCCTGGTGTGTCCGCTGTGCCGTGCGTGTGATCATTGCTTGTACAGCCCTCTCGCAGTGTCCGGAGCAAGTATGGTGGGTCTGACACACCGGTGTCAATGTGTTCCTTTTTCCATTTCCAGGAGTGTATATATCAGTTCATGACATCCAGTCTTATAAATTTACTGTCTCTGATGAACACACGTCCAGATCATCCGCTCTCAAAACTCCGCCACCTCTCTCCCCACATCCACCACTGCTGGCGGCTCACCTGCAACTGCGCAACGCTACGCGCTGTTCACATCCAACTGACCAACACTACAATAGCGAATATTCCAACAATGCCACCAGCCACAGACTGCAAACAGCACAGCCAGTGATTTTCATACAGAGCGCTACGTGGCGTTACCAACATAAAAACCTAAACAGCTTACTTACGAGTGGTTCGCTTAATGTGTGAGTAGTTGAAGATACACTGAGACTTGAGGAAGCTGTATACCACAAAATTCCAAAAAATTTCAATACGATACGGCATTGCAGTGCCTATCTTATTCCGAATTACGGTGCAAAGTTCCTTTAGAAATGCATGCATGTCCAAGGGAACTTGGCATCGTAATTCAGGGTAACACAGGCACTGAAAATCACATTTATTCGCCGACACCAGGCAAGCGAATATCAAGCAAAACGTCTCACATGTACTGGAATAGACAGGGTGTTTCAAAAATGACCGGTATATTTGAAACGGCAATAAGAACTAAACGAGCAGCTATAGAAATACACCGTTTGTTGCAATATGCTTGGGACAACAGTACATTTTCAGGCGGACAAACTTTCAAAATTACAGTAGTTACAATTTTCAACAACAGATGGCGCTGCAAGTGATGTGAAAGATATAGAAGACAATGCAGTCTGTGGGTGCGCCATTCTGTACGTCGTCTTTCTGCTGTAAGCGTGTGCTGTTCACAACGTGCAAGTGTGCTGTAGACAACATGGTTTATTCCTTAGAACAGAGGATTTTTCTGGTGTTGGAATTCCACCGCCTAGAACACAGTGTTGTTGCAACAAGACGAAGTTTTCAACGGAGGTTTAATGTAACCAAAGGACCGAAAAGCGATACAATAAAGGATCTGTTTGAAAAATTTCAACGGACTGGGAACGTGACGGATGAACGTGCTGGAAAGGTAGGGCGACCGCGTACGGCAACCACAGAGGGCAACGCACAGCTAGTGCAGCAGGGGATCCAACAGCTGCCTCGGGTTTCCGTTCGCCGTGTTGCAGCTGTGGTCCAAATGACGCCAACGTCCACGTATCGTCTCATGCGCCAGAGTTTACACCTCTGTCCATACAAAATTCAAACGCGGCAACCCCTCAGCGCCGCTACCATTGCTGCACGAGAGACATTCGCTAACGATATAGTGCACAGGATTGATGACGGCGATATGCATGTGGGCAGCATTTGGTTTACTGACGAAGCTTATTTTTACCTGGACGGCTTCGTCAATAAACAGAACTGGCGCATATGGGGAATCGAAAAGCCCCATGTTGCAGTCCCATCGTCCCTGCATCCTCAAAAAGTACTGGTCTAGGCCGCCATTTCTTCCAAAGGAATCATTGGCCCATTTTTCAGATCCGAAACGATTACTGCATCACGCTATCTGGACATTCTTCGTGAATTTGTGGCGGTACAAACTGCCTTAGACGACACTGCGAACACCTCGTGGTTTATGCAAGATGGTGCCCGGCCACATCGCACGGCCGACGTCTTTAATTTCCTGAATGAATATTTCGATGATCGTGTGATTGCTTTGGGCTATCCGAAACATACAGGAGGCGGCGTGGATTGGCCTCCCTATTCGCCAGACATGAACCCCTGTGACTTCTTTCTGTGGGGACACGTGAAAGACCAGGTGTATCGCCAGAATCCAGAAACAATTGAACAGCTGAAGCAGTACATCTCATCTGCATGTGAAGCCATTCCGCCAGACACGTTGTCAAAGGTTTCGGGTAATTTCATTCAGAGACTACGCCATGTTATTGCTACGCATGGTGGATATGTGGAAAATATCGTACTATAGAGTTTCCCAGACCGCAGCGCCATCTGTTGTTGACAATTGTAACTACTGTAATTTCGAAAGTTTGTCTGCCTGAAAATGTACTGTTGTCCCAAGCATATTGCAACAAACGGTGTATTTCTATAGCTGCTCGTTTAGTTTGTATTGCCGTTTCAAATATACCGGTCAGTTTTGAAACACCCTGTACATAATAGACGCACGTGTACATGTTGTAGACTCGCGGTCGATGACATACGGAAGTATGTGTCTGGCCGTCAGTCCTGCAGGGATAGCCAAATTAATAGTTCCGCTTCGAGCGCCAAGGGGGAATGTTCTTGTTTATTTCACTTGCCGTAGTGTCGTTAGTGTGAAGTTATCGACGTTAGTGTTGTTCAGTTTGTCGTGTGAGTCGTAACGCCTCCTCTTCGCCGTACTGTTTGTGTTCGTCTACTTGCAGCGGTGTCGGCCGCTCCGCTATGCCTACCACGCTTTCCACGTGTATTCCACGAGTTTTACTTACGATACAGCACGAGACATGGGCAGCACGCGTCTCAAGAAATCCACGATTACCTTGTCGATACAATTCATGTAATCTCTGATCAGGTCCACACCGCTTATTTGGATTCAAACGAGTCTGTGTTTTACCTGAAATTTATGGATCCTCCTCACGCTGAATGATCAATGTCGCGATATGGTTCTCAAGTCCCGTTTAAGCACCGCTACGATTCCGCTAGTACCGTGTCACTCGCAGATACTGAAATTGACTACACCAATGTTAAAGTCTTCAGTCTCCCGCCGGAGGTAGATGACAACTTTCTAAAGGTTTTACTGGCTCCTTATGACAACGTCGTGAGCGCTGGTCTACTCAACACAGATTACCGTGTTTTAGCGGAATTAGTTCCGTGGAAATGCTTGTCAAACGCAATATTCCGTCAATATATAAGAGTGTGGTTACCACATTCGTGTCATGTATACAGGTCAAGAGAGAACCTACTTCCTGTGTCATGAAAGTGGACATGTTCTGTCCAATTGCCCGCTTAGGTTGTATTAAAGCCGACATCAGTGCGGCGTCGCAAATTAACGGTTGCTGATCTTCTTCCTTTCACTCTCGAAGTCGTACCTATTTCGTTTTCAGATCATAATGGTCGAAAAGGCAGTTCTGATAAACGTGTAAATGAATTTTCGCCTTTATCTCGGTGACAGAATCAAAATCGTATTGTCCCCAGTACAGAACCTGCAACAGTGACAAACAAGCGACGTCGCACTCACGACAGTGGGGGTGAGGATTTGGCTGTGCCTTCTTCCGCCCCGACCTCCTCCGCGTCGATTTTGTCCGCTGCTCCTCTCGATGATGCTATATCCCCCGTCCGTGGTACGGTGAGTGGCGAAGAAGTTATTCCCAGTATCCCTTCCGCACGCGAAGTGGTTCCTTCTCGCCAGCTTCTGTGTGGAGAGGGAACAGCCTTCGTGTCCCCCGTTACAGTCTGAGATGTGACAGTGTCCTCCTGCTCCTTCGTCTTCGGCCGCCGACGGTTTCCTGTATTTGCTGCCTACAGTAACTCCAGAGGAGAATAAAATTAGCGACAAAGTATCACCTGTTGACCTGATGGTTCCACAGAATGCTGCCGCCTTAGTGACTGGACCTGCATTACATCTCCCTTGTTCTGAGGAGCAGGAAGCTGTACCCACGATCTCTCCATCTGCAGAGGCCGCCATGCCACGTAGCCGACAGAAACAGCGTGTGCAAGCTAACCGTGCGGTGCCACACAATAAATCTAACAAAAAGGTTGCGATGACGGGGTTCTGGTTCCCCAATGTCCGATTCATCTCTGGACTCCGCAATGGACTTTGACGCTCAGCTGTCTACGTAATTCTGCTCTGTACGTTCCGTACCTTCCTGTATAACTGTGATGTGCAGACATAATTTTCTTACAGAAGGTGTTATTTAGGCATTTCTGTTTACCTGGTTGTTGTGTGATCTCTAATATATGATCGGAACATTCCGTTGGGACCGCCTTATTCTTTCGCGAAAGCACTCCTTTTGCTGAGTTGGGAATTTTGATTCTGAAGGGGCATAGATTGTCAACTTTTTAGTTTAACTTGGTTCTTTTATATGCCTCTGACACCTCAAAACAAGGGTTGGGATAATTTTAAGGAAGGTAGACCCACATATTTCATTTGTTGTTTCATAGAATACATTTATTGCTTAACAACAATTATTGCAATTACTTCTTAAAAGGATAACAACGCTCACAGTAATTTAAAGAACTTGAGGAGGACCAATTCATCGATGATAAACTTTAAAAATTTGTACCATTAAAAATAGAGATTGAATCCAGGAATACACAGAATACACAGTCCCCAATCACAAGTAAGAACTAGGTGTGGCTGCAAGCGGGTTCAACAAACTGAATTTTACCAGCAAAAAGAATTACAAATTACTCCCACTGAATGTACTAACAATACCCAAGCATGGATTTAATTTCCGTCATGAATTACATGAAGTGGTCGCCTCCTTACAACTGAAAGACACCTGGATACGCAAATATCAGACGCTAGTTAGATTTACCACTTCACTGGGACTTCTAGTAGCGGATTAGATAGGTTTTACTTATCAGACTGCCTGCGAGATAGCATTCTTAATGTTGAGGTCATTGCTGCTTTCTTTACGGATCAGTGCCCTACGACTGCAACTCTCAATCTTTTACGGCGATCAGTCAAATTGCTTCGCTCTAAGTGGGTGTTAAACGTCGCTCACCTAGCTAACCACTCTTCCGATGATGTGATGCGAGTCGTATGGGAGCATACTCTATGGTCCACTGGGAACTACTCTTCCATCCTTGAGTGGCAGACACAGCTAGCAAAACCGAGGCTCAGACAAGCTTTGATAGCTTTTTGTGATTTCAAAGCGCGATACCTTCGGAGTAATTTTACTATTCCATCCAGCGTGAATTTTATGATGCTGCTGGTCACGCCTCTCTGAGAATTACAGCTGTTAGGTGTTTAAAGGAAAAATTGTTGACCTTGGAAAGGATAAAAATGTAAGGTTTGAAACTGTGATCCAAGCCACGTTCATTGGAGGAACTGACTGCCCTGCATCATTTGCTTCGGCATCAGACCCGTCACCAGCGCACTTGTATTGCTTCTTTCACGACAAATGATGGACGCATCGTAACGGCGCCAGCTGCTATAATATGCGTCTTACACCGATGCGTGGATGCGTCCAATGATACGTTTTGCAACCCACTAGTCATCACCTTCGATATGAAAATTACGGTTGGATGTAATAAAACGATTTTAGCTGCATTTCAGCCTGAGGAAGATTATAAACTTATTGTGGGATCGCCTTCTTAAGACTCCCCGGGTCTGAATGGATTTCCTAAGGAATTCCACGTGCGTTTAGGGCCGCTGTTGGGTGCTACCTTTTCATCCATTTTGAATGAAGTGTTACAGGGGAGAGTAATGCCGACCTCGTTCAAAGTGGGGAAACTTGTTTTAATCTCGAAAAGCCCTGGACCGGCTGCCCCTGATAGCTTTCCTCCAATTACTTTGTTAAACTTTGATTATAAGATTGTGGCGAGAGCAGTTAATAGCCGGCTTTAAGGTCTGATTGAGAATATTGTTGCAAGGCATCAAAGCTGTGTGCTTGGTCGTATCACTCTTACTCCTGTAGTCGAGTGTCGTGACGTGGTTTCGGTCGCTACTGTAACGTCCGTCTCTTGTGCCCTTGCTTTTCTAGATTTCAATAAGGAATGTGAATGTGTTAATTAAAACTTTTTGCTTCTGATTTCGGAGACAGTTGGGTTTACTGTTGACACACGGCGAGTGGCTTAAAATCCGTTTATGGGTATTTCAGCTTCGATGTTATTAATGGCGAACTGAAGCCCCGACAAATATCCATCGAGAAGTGCCTCAAAGAAGACCGCTGTCTATGACCTAGTTTGTGTTGTCTCTGGAGCCCCTACTTTGGGTGGATACATCCCAGCTGAAACGTTGGTCGCTTTCCGGAAAACTATAGCTGTTCGTGCATGCGTTGACGACGTGATGATTCTACTGCGCAATCCTGCGAGGATACCTAGACTGGGGGCTGTAATCAACGATTTTTGTCGGAGTCCTGGTGCAGTATTTTATGAAGGTGAATTCAGGCTTCTTACTTTTCGAGGTTTTGGTGACGCGTTTGCTTCATTGGATACTGCAGTGGATCGGCATACGTCTCTCTGTATCATCAATGATCGTTGTTCACCCAAAATTGCGGCGCTTAACTGGAAGTCTGTTACGGAAAGAATTCATGGAGTGGTACTAGAAAATGAAAGGTATTCTCTTACTCTGCTCCACAAATTTTGAATATTGGATACATGTGTCTTATGCAAAGCTTATTACGCAGCCCAATGTTATTCCCTTCCCTCGATGATGGGGAAGAAACTGCCACAGTTATCTGGTTGTTTCTTATGCAAAAGACATATCTCTCGCTTACGGTATGAGGTGATGTAGAAGCCTCGTTCCTTTGGTGCGTTGGGTCTGGTTGACATGCGAAGGAATACACAGATGCTGTATGTGCGACGCACTGCTTTGACGATGGCTCAAGAAACCCATACATTCACATCTCGTTTATTTCTCTGTGTCCGTTCTGCTAGTCCTGATCCCCTTATTGATGTAGGTCGCATAAATTACAAGTTATAGCACATTCGTGACTTCTGTCTTGCGATGAGCTGTTTAGGGGCTCACATTTTATGGCGACCCGCCCTCACCATAAAATTTCAAGAGACTGGTTAGGAAGGCCCGATTCTCGTTGAAAGAGGATCGCTGCAAAACTACCTGGACGACAGTTTGGTCCAATATCATTCTTCCGAACATGTTGACAAGCGTAGCGTCCTCGTGGTATAAGGTAGTAAATAACTTCAAAAATGGTTCAAATGGCTCTGAGCACTATGCGACTTAACTTCTGAGGTCATCAGTCGCCTAGAACTTAGAACTGATTAAATCTAACTAACCTAAGGACATCACACACATCCATGCCCGAGGCGTAAATAACTTGACTCCAACGAACGAGCAACTTTTCCGTATTGGGCTCAGCGACAGGGATTTATATACTCGTTCTACGTCAACAGATACAATACGATATAGTTTTACTTGTGGAGGTCATATGGCAAACTGGTCTTGGAAAAAGTCACAATTGGCCTTCCTCACTTGATTTTCTGAGACTGTATACACTACGGACATCTTATTGCGCCCAGATTCTTCCTTCTTTCCACAGTCGAAAACCCAGACCGTAATTTGGTTGCTGGAGCACTTCTTTCATTATGTCGTATATGGCGCGGGGGGAGATCACATGGCTTTCAGGCAGTACATGATCACGGCTTAATGGACATGCTTGCGACTGCCTCAATATCGAGACCTCTTCGCCAACATGTTGAATCTTGTTTTTCGTCTGCAAGGTGTCAGTTAATTTCGTCTTCCTAATGGTAGGTGTTTTCCTTGTTATACATATTCCCACCTGTTTTGCTCCAGCCTGTTCTCTCCTAGTTTTCCTGCTCATTATGGTTCAAATGGTTCAAATGGCTCTGAGCACTATGGGACTCAACTGCTGAGGTCATTAGTCCCCTAGAACTTAGAACTAGTTAAACCTAACTAACCTAAGGACATCACAAACAGCCATGCCCGAGGCAGGATTCGAACCTGCGACCGTAGCGGTCTTGCGGTTCCAGACTGCAGCGCCGAGAACCGCACGGTCACAACGGCCGGCCCTGCTCATTATGTTTTGTTCTTTACCTCAGTATCGTTCCAGTTCTATTGCTTAAAGTGTATGTATGAAATACATATACACAAGAGCGTATATAATTCCTGCACTCAAAGTGGAATTTGTCTCTAGACGGAAGGCTTAGTTTGCGATTTAGAAAAAATGGTTCAAATGGCTCTGAGGACTATGGGACTTAACGTCTGAGATCATCAGTCCCCTAGAACTTAGAACTACTTAAACCTAACTAACCTCAGGACATCACACACATCCGTGCCCGAGGCAGGATTCGAACCTGCGATCGTAGCCGTCTCGCGGTTCCAGACTGTAACGCCTAGAACCGCTCGGCCACCACGGCCGGCTGCGATTTAGAATATCATCTAATTTCGTTGACTTTCTGCTTTTAGATTCTATACAAAAAATTAAATAAATGCTGTCGTGGTCTTCACTCCGGAAACTGGTTTGATGCAGCCCTCAATGCTACTTTGTCCTGTGCAAGTTTCTTCATCTCCGAGAAGCTACTGCAGCAATATCCTTCTGAATCTACTTAGTGTATTCATCTCTTGATCTCCCTCTGCGATTTTTACCCTCCACGCTTCCCTCAAATTCTATATTGGTAATCCGTTGACACCTCAGAACGTGTACTAGCAACCGATCATTCTTCTAGTGAAGTTGTGCCACAAATTCCTCTTCTCCCCAATTCTAATCAGTACCTCCTCATTAGTTACATGATCTACCCATCTAAGTTTGAGCATTCTTTCATTCGAAAGCTTCTATTCTCTTCTCGTCAAAACTATTTTTCGTCTATATTTCACTTCTATACATGACTACACTTCATACAAATATTTTCAGAAAAGACTTAAATCTATATTCGATGTTAACAAATTTCTCTTCTTCAGAAACGCTTTCCTTGCTCCCCAAATTGCAAAACACGTCTATTACTTTGTTTCATTTGCTGGTCTAATTCCCTCAGCATCACGTGATTTAATTCGAGTACATTCCATTATCCTCGTCTTGCTTTTGTTGATGTTCATCTTATATCCTCCTATCAAGACACTGTCCATTCCGTTCAATTATTCTTCCAGGTGCTTTTGCTTTATTTCTTCTCCGCGGATTTTAATTCCTACTCCAAATTTTTCCTTTATTTCCTTTACTGCTTGTTCAATATATAGATTGAATAGCATCAAGGATAGGCTGAAAATCTGTCTCACTCCCTTATCAACCCCTACTCCCCTTTCATGCTTCTCGACTCTTATAACTGCCATTTGGTTTCTGTACAAATTGTAAATAGCTTTTCAGTCTCTGCATTTTATCTTGCCACCGTTACAATTTGAAATAGAGCATTCCAATCAACATTGTCGAAAGTTTTCTCTAAGTCTACAGATGCTATAAACGTAGGTTTACCTTTTCTTAATCTATCTTCTAAGATGAGATAGGGCCAGTATTGCCTCGCGTGTTTCAGCGTTTCTACGGACTCCAAACTGATCTTCCCCGAGGTCATCTTCTACCAGTTTTTTTCATTCGTTTGCAAAGAATTCGTATTAGTATTTTGCAGCCGTGAGTAATTAAACTGATAGTCGGTAATTTTCACACCACTCGACACTTACTTTCCTTGGGATTGGAATTACTACATTCTTCTTGAAGTCTGAAGGTATTTCTCCTGTCTCATTTATCTTGCTCACCAGATGGTAGAATTACGTCATGGCTGGCTGTCCTAAGGCTGTCAGTAGTTCCAATGGAATACTATCTTTGGGCCTTGTTTAGACATCCGTCAAATTCTTCACGCAGTATCATATCTCCCATTTCATCTTCATCTATGTCCTCTTCCATTTCCATAATATTTCCTTGAAGTACAGGGGCGGACAAAACGAGCGAGACCCCTCGCCTTTTAGTTATGCTGATCCGCACAGCTTTAAAGTCTGCTACACAGCGGAACAGGCAAGGCGACGAAGTGCTACCAACATACACTCCTGGAAATGGAAAAAAGAACACATTGACACCGGTGTGTCAGACCCACCATACTTGCTCCGGTCACTGCGAGAGGGCTGTACAAGCAATGATCACACGCACGGCACAGCGGACACACCAGGAACCCCGGTGTTGGCCGTCGAATGGCGCTAGCTGCGCAGCATTTGTGCACCGCCGCCGTCAGTGTCAGCCAGTTTTCCGTGGCATACGGAGCTCCATCGCAGTCTTTAACACTGGTAGCATGCCGCGACAGCGTGGACGTGAACCGTATGTGCAGTTGACGGACTTCGAGCGAGGGCGTATAGTGGGCATGCGGGAGGCCGGGTGGACGTACCGCCGAATTGCTCAACACGTGGGGCGTGAGGTCTCCACAGTACATCGATGTTGTCGCCAGTGGTCGGCGGAAGGTGCACGTGCCCGTCGACCTGGGACCGGACCGCAGCGACGCACGGATGCACGCCAAGACCGTAGGATCCTACGCAGTGCCGTAGGGGACCGCACCGCCACTTCCCAGCAAATTAGGGACACTGTTGCTCCTGGGGTATCGGCGAGGACCATTCGCAACCGTCTCCATGAAGCTGGGCTACGGTCCCGCACACCGTTAGGCCGTCTTCCGCTCACGCCCCAACATCGTGCAGCCCGCCTCCAGTGGTGTCGCGACAGGCGTGAATGGAGGGACGAATGGAGACGTGTCGTCTTCAGCGATGAGAGTCGCTTCTGCCTTGGTGCCAATAATGGTCGTATGCGTGTTTGGCGCCGTGCAGGTGAGCGCCACAATCAGGACTGCATACGACCGAGGCACACAGGGCCAACACCCGGCATCATGGTGTGGGGAGCGATCTCCTACACTGGCCGTACACCACTGGTGATCGTCGAGGGGACACTGAATAGTGCACGGTACATCCAAACCGTCATCGAACCCATCGTTCTACCATTCCTAGACCGGCAAGGGAACTTGCTGTTCCAACAGGACAATGCACGTCCTCATGTATCCCGTGCCACCCAACGTGCTCTAGAAGGTGTAAGTCAACTACCCTGGCCAGCAAGATCTCCGGATCTGTCCCCCATTGAGCATGTTTGGGACTGGATGAAGCGTCGTCTCACGCGGTCTGCACGTCCAGCACGAACGCTGGTCCAACTGAGGCGCCAGGTGGAAATGGCATGGCAAGCCGTTCCACAGGACTACATCCAGCATCTCTACGATCGTCTCCATGGGAGAATAGCAGCCTGCATTGCTGCGAAAGGTGGATATACACTGTACTAGTGCCGACATTGTGCATGCTCTGTTGCCTGTGTCTATGTGCCTGTGGTTCTGTCAATGTGATCATGTGATGTATCTGACCCCAGGAATGTGTCAATAAAGATTCCCCTTCCTGGGACAATGAATTCACGGTGTTCTTATTTCAATTTCCAGGAGTGTACTATGCACAGGCGTGAAATTGAAAAACTATCCGAACTGTGTCAGACTGTTTTCAGTCATGTGTAAGACTATATTAATGCTGATTAGTGTGTTAAACACAACACATTAATATAAGATATAAATTAAAGAAGCTCACTTTTTTACACCACCAAGGGACCGTATACCGCAGGAAGTGCGATACATTTCCGTTTATTATACCTACCCGTACTCGAGGTAAACAGGTTTTAAAGGTTGGGTAGACAGATAGACGGTCAAGAAAGTGAGACTAGTAGGGTTCCATTTTTACCGATTTAGGTGACGAAATCCTAACAACGAAAATAGTTACGATCGTTACTGAAGATGAGGGCCGCATAAACAATTCCCCCCAGTCTTTATTGGAAATTTTCGAGTTGCAGTCGATACATCAGCATATTAATCGTAGCGAAGCTTTCGATCCATTTGCCTATACATGTAGTAATTCAGATCCCAGTAATAATGCCACCGCGTTTTAGAAGTTCGAGCATTCCCATTGCTACCTAGCTTAAGAAACACTTCGGCTAATGAACGTTTTCTGGCTGTGGCGAGTCTAATGGAGAATTCGAAACATTGTAGAATACGTTTGGCAGCCATGTAGCCCTTTATTTCCTTGGGTGGTGCAGAATTATCCTACTAAATTTACTCGCTAATAACAGTATTTTGTTATTTCGATAAACATCCCTAATGATTGTCACATAAGCGGTGACGTATAGGTATATAATTCATGTTTTGAGTCCACAAAGCTCTATGCAACTGAAACTGCAGATCATTTTGCCATTTTATTGCGAAATTGTCGGCTTATTCCTGTCTGGGGTAATAATAGAGGGCCGTTTGCCCGGGTTGTCTGCTAGCGTAGTGAAAGGTGTTTGCTACTGGAAGGGAGGTCTGGTTTGTTTTCGGTTTTAATCTCGATGGAGGCAGATAGGCTATCACTAAAGAAATTTTAAGAAATTCTCGCGCCACAGTACGTATTATTGCTACCTTTATTCTGTATCGGTGCCCTGTGGATGTCAATACGAAACTCTTGTAGAATTTTATGCTTGTTAGTGCCTACCTTCTCCGCTTCTGTCAGTAATTGAATTGACTTAAGTGTGGCACTGAATGATTTTTAACTTAATTTCGTTATGAATCTTCACGCACTGCTAAATTTGCACACTTTCATGGTAGGTCAGCAACGGTATTCCAGTATGACTGGTCTGAACGTTGACACAGACAGTTTCGCGGCCGAATGCGCATAATATTTTGCTAATTCGTAACGATCAGGGTTACTTTTTCTTACTAAAACAGTTATGCTGTCTCGATAAGCTGAAATTCATTTTTGTTAGCACAGTTCATACTCATTAGCGTTTCTTCTTTCATTTATATTTTATATTTACGTGTTGTGTTTACACACTAATCAGCATTAATATAGTCTTACACATGGTTGAAAACAGTCTGATAAAGTTCGGAAAGTTTTTCAATTTCACTCCTGTGCATAGTATGTTGGTATCACTTCGTCGCCTTGCCTGTTATGCTGTGTAGCAGACTAAAGCTGTGCGGATCAGCATAACGAAAAGGCAAGGGGTCTCGCTCGTTTTGTCCACGACTTTCTTGTATATTGCCTCTGTATACTCCTTCCACCGTTCTACTTTCCCTTCTTCGCTTAGGACTGGTTTTCCATCTGACCTCTTGATATTCATACATGTGGTTCTCTTTTCTCCAAAGGTCTCTTTAATGTTCCTGTAGGCCTTACGCCTAATCATATATGCCTGTGCCGGCCGATGTGGCCGAGTGGTTCTAGGCGCTTACAGTCGGAACCGCTTGAATGATTTTTATGTCGTCAAAGCGTTGACAATTCGTATGAGACTACTGACCAATGGCTGCTCACAATTGACGGATCTAATGCACAGCTATTGCTTACAATTGTCAGTTAAAGCAGCCGCCTTAGTTACGGCACCGACGTCGCTTATACGCCGCGAATAAAATCAGTCCCGCAACTTTATGAATGGACGGTGTAGGCCTGCAGGCGCTGTGGTCCTGCGGTAACAAAACACTTCCGTTCTGCCGTTTGCAGGTGGTACACCTGCAGATTTCTCGCTTCTTTTGCAGAGTGGTAATCGTTGTTATGATGATGTCCCACTTTTAGTTTCCGTTGCTCCCTCGTCGAACACGAAACTGCCCGCCCCAAGGTCTGCAAATGTAGCCGAGCTGCCGTGACCGACTCTTTCCGTCAATTTTCACGTTTTATCTGCGCTCGCTGTTCCCAAGGTCCAGCTCCGCAGAATTACTCCCTCATTTTGGAAGTAATCTGAACGTGCGCTGCATATCTAATGGAAATAATGCCACAGGTTCGTATAGAGCGACGTCATGCAACAGGAACATAAACAATGCGCGTTGCCATTCCGCCGATAGCGACGTGGTAATACGTATTTTTGCAACCGGGAATTCGTGATTGTCTTTCGCCAACTCGGATGTCAGTTGGCGGACGAATAGGTCTGGGTCACTTATCCACACGCGCGAAATGTGACATCGTGAGTTCACGCTGAGTGTGTAACGTCGCTTTCAGACGACATCAAGCACCATCTTGACTTATTCGAATATGGGTCTACATTTCCCTGACAAGGTTCCATTTGCGAACGAGACAAATTACTCTTCGAAATATTTATTTCCTCGATCAAAGAAGATAAATGAAGTATTAAAAGGTGTTGTTTTCTGTCAGATATGATTACCAGTTCTCTGAGACCCCGAGTTGAAGGTATTTATAGAGCTGTACAGCTGTTTGAAATGGCTTCCTCATTTCAAGCGCATTAAGGTTGTAAATCGTTGCCACGCGGGATTAGCCGAGCGGTCTTGAGCGCTGCAGTCATGGACTGTGCGGCTGGTCCCGGCGGAGGTTCGAATCCTCCCTCGGCCATGGGTGTGTGTGTTTGTCCTTAGGATAATTTAGGTTAAGTAGCGTGTAAGCTTAGGGACTGATGACCGAAGCAGTTAAGTCCCATAAGATTTCACACACATTTGAACATTTGTAAATGATAATTGGGTACGTATGGCTGCAAGACTTTATCAGTCTCGCACGATGTTTAATTATAAATACAACTCAGTTTTGGTACACTGTATCACGCATACTGAACAAACGACTAACTACTGTGGGTTAGTAAATTTACGTGTATAATTTAAAAAGAGTTTTGCGCTCTTAAGCTTTAATAAATGCGGACTTTCAAATATTTAACAAGTCTAGAAATATGTGATATGAACAGCTCAGTTATGGCGGAATACCTTGAAGTACATTCGAAAACTAAAAATAAAGTGACAGATAATGTTTGTCGAGCTCCTCATTTGATATCAATTTATGCACTCATAGAGGCTACGTCGGTCATATTTTCCATTTAGTCGCCAGGGATGAACCGGTATAGGTGTGTCGTGAGTCTGGGTACAAGCTTCTATTTTCCGGCGACGCATTAACCTTCTGATTATGCTCCTAATCAATTTGTCATCGCCTGTTACACGTGATCGTCAATCTGAAACGTTTCTCCGCTAGTTATTAACTTTTGTTCTTTGGGATCCGCAGTGCGAAATATATCTTTTAATGACATGACTATTATGAATAATAGCCAGCTACACTGCTATGTAAATTGTTTATATCATTCACAACGAGCCCATTTCGGTAAATTCCCATCACCAAGTGCTATGTAACATCGTAGCTGTAATTTCGTGTCTTTTTTAGAATTATGAGTTTCTCCTAGATGTACACTGAAGGTGTATATCGGTTTTTAGTTGGAAACAAACTAAAATCCGACATACGTGTGCAGTGTACACCTAGGAGTAGGTAATAATTCTGAGAAAGACAGGACATGACAACTACGATGTTACGTAGCACCTGATAACGGCAATATGCCAAAGTGGGCTCATTGTGAATGATATAAAATATATAATATTTTCATACCAATCTAGCTGGCTATTATTCATACTAATTTCTGCGTCACATTATTCGCAAGTTTAGAAAGAGCTTATTATTTTTTTCTGTGGTCTTCTTAATCACACCTTAGGTGTCTTGAAAACAATTTATTACACTTGGTAGTGCCAGCAGAAGTATCTTACTTTTACTTACGTGACGTTTACTTTGAGAGAGAATTGAACTCTACGACGGAAGGTTCCAATATCCCCGGCCATGTGTGTGTATGACAATTCCCATTTGCAAGGTTTAATGTGCGGAAGGCTTTTGTCGTGAATAAATACCTTGCAACACGCACCGTTGGCATTTCTTTTCAGTTGTTCTTAAAAATTTCCATTAATCACTTTACAGCAGATGTTGGCGTATACAGTTCTGTCGGTCTTCATTTCAGTGCTTGAATATCTCTGTGCGCGCTCTAACTCTTATGTTTTTGTCCTCGAGGTCACTTCGGCAACGATGTATACTAGTTTTTAGTACCGTATACACTTCAATAAATTGCTTAGCATTTGAAAGCAGGCTTCCATCGAAGAGTCTGGTCTCTCGTAAAGTGTCCACGAAGTCCGTTCTTTGAGCATCTCTGCGCATTGGGTCGATCAGCATTCCTGCAGCCCTTTCCTATTTGGTTCAGGTCCCACAAATTAGAGTAATACTGGTATTCTAGTATAGTTCAAACGACTGTTTTTTAAGCATTTTCTTTTGTACAATGATTGAGTTTTGCTGGTATCTGGCCAATGAACCAAAGTCTGCTACCTTCTTTACCTACGACTGATTCTATGCGATCGTTCCATTTCATATCTCTACAAACTGTTACACCCATGTATTTGTATGAGTTGATTGATTTCACTTGTAATTTTTTGATATTGTAGTCACTGTTCGTGTATAGTAATGGCTCTCAGCACTACGGGACTTAACTTCTGAGGTCATCAGTCCCCTAGAACTTAGAACTACTTAAACCTAACTAACCTAAGGACATCACACACATCCATGCCCGAGGCACGATTCGAACCTGCGACTGTAGCGGTCGCGCGGTTCCAGACTGTAGCGACTAGAACCGCTCGGCCACCCCGGCCGGCGTTCGTGTATAGTAAGACGCTACTGTTTTTCTTTTTGCATAGAGCACAGTTTTACAGTTCCGATCATCTAAACCAAATTGTCAGTCTCTGCAGCAGTTGATACCAATTTTTTACACGCGCCCTGCCATTTCTCGTAGAAATAATACTGGGGAGGATCCTGTTTCGTTACACTTTCGGTACGTGCTCTGTTCGAGATTTTTTATTTTATTTCTTTCTGTCTGTTTTTTACGATATCGACGTGTGGTGCTGGTATTAAAACAATTGTATGATTCAGCTAGAAAGCCTATAAGAATCACTCAGTGGTCCGTGAGAGATTTCGTAATCATATGGGCGATGGCGCGTAGTCAGAATTACAAATTTCTTTACCTGTCACAGTGCAGCATTTGTTGTTTGTGGTCTGAAGACTGGTTTGGTGCAGCTAGCTCTCCACGTCAGGGTCTATCCCGCGCAAATCTCGTCAGCTGTACACAACTACTGCACGCCACGCACACTTCATCCTGCTCGCTGCAGTCAAGTCTTGGTTTCCCCGTACAATTTTTACCTCCCTACCTCCCTCAGTTCCCTCCAAAACCAAACTGACGACTCTCTGTCGCCTATGGATGTCTTCTACCAAACTAACCTTTCTTTAGTCGACGCAGTATAGAAAATCTCTTCCTTGTTTCTAATTTATCATGATAAAAGATGCATGCCGCAGACAGTTGAAACGCCAAGTGGTCGTCGATCATTCCTTTTGCCGTTTACTGTGCATTCAGTTACGCTACTCTAATTGCTTTGTTAAAATTTCCTGCGGAACAGTTCTTAACCCTTCTGACTCAACCATTAAACTTTACAGATGGTATTTTTTGGATTGCAGCTGATGACCTACCAGTATTCTTACATCTTCAAGATATCTTCTTGCTACGTTTTGTTTTTCCTTAATAATTTTGCTGTAAAGAGGAAAGAATATGCTAATGTAGCTTCCTCTGCATGTGAAGCACCGGTATTCCCCATTCTGCTGAAATTGGACCTGAACCGGAAAAATTCATGAACTTAGAGATTATACTGTCTGATCCAGTTATTTGGTTCAAATCAACTTAATTTTTGATTTAGTTATGCCCGCTTCATTGTGATATTTTAGCTTCCTAGAATTTTTAGCAGTTCTGTGAAGTTACTGTCCAGTCCTTTGATATTCCACGCTGTTGGATGTAATTTATTGTTTTTTCCCTTGTCTCTTGAATTTGACTCTCCAGTGTGCCGTACGGATAGTTGTCTGTTTCCTTACGAGAATGCTATGTAAATAGCCCATTGCTATGATTTCGAGTCTAGGCACTGGCAAAGCGTGACGGGGCAGCTGCGTCCATTCGCCTCCTGAGTGAATTGGCTTACGCATTCCCAACGTAGCCACAAACGCCCTCACTCCGGATATTTGTCCAGGAGGGAAGAATTTCAAGAGGGAAACATGCCGGTCCACCCAAAAGTCGAGACCTGTCGCCCAGGAGACGCTCTGCTGAAAGCAGGTGTCTGTCTCCGCTTCGTTCGCAGGATACCGGGAGAATGCTGTCCGTGTAGAAAGGAGGCTGCATGCAGAACACTCGTGCGTCTCATCCTACACCACGGCCGAAGTGTGTGTGACCGTTACCGAATAGCACTAACAGTGGTACAGATGGTGCGCAAAGAAGGGCAGCTACAACGGTCGCGAGTTCGCTCGATCCACGGAGATATTGAGAAATCTGCACTGGTGAAAGGCTTTAGTTACGCTCTAATAACTTACAAAGTATCAAGAAAGTGGGAATAAGTACTGCTCCATACGCATCGATCCCATATGGACCAGTAAGACAAGATGGAAGCAGTCAATCTTCCCGCGTACCATAAGGCAGCAGAACGGATAAAAACGCTCTGCAATTCAATTCACGATACCGGTGTGCAAAGTTCAATGAGCTATTCACATACGAAGCTCATAGTTTTACTTCTCTGTTGACTTCCAGCACATTTGTACAACGAATTTAGAAGTTATGAAGATATCTTAAAGCAGGAAATGGTAAAAAGTTAACATTATTTAACACATAACAGCTGTTTCTAGACAGTAAATCGTTAAAGTTTAATGAATATTATTGTAAAATGCTATGGCCAGAATCAGTGGTAGATAATTCTAGCCTTTTGCCATTTTATAGAGGTCAACGTCGTATTTGGTGTGGAAATATAGTTAATTTTGTGATGCCAAGTGAGAGAGAGCCCCCCCATGAACCATGGACCTTGCCGATGGTGGGGAGGCTTGCGTGCCTCAGCGATACAGATAGCCGTACCGTAGGTGCAACCACAACGGAGGGGTATCTGTTGAGAGGCCAGACAAACGTGTGGTTCCTGAAGAGGGGCAGCAGCCTTTTCAGTAGTTGCAAGGGCAACAGTCTGGCTGATTGACTGATCTGGCCTTGTAACAATAACCAAAACGGCCTTGCTGTGCTGGTACTGCGAACGGCTGAAAGCAAGGGTAAACTACAGCCGTAATTTTTCCCGAGGGCATGCAGCTTTACTGTATGATTACATGATGATGGCGTCCTCTTGGGTAAAATATTCCGGAGGTAAAATAGTCCCCCATTCGGATCTCCGGGCGGGGACTACTCAAGAGGATGTCGTTATCAGGAGAAAGAAAACTGGCGTTCTACGGGTCGGAGCGTGGAATGTCAGATCCCTTAATCGGCCAGGTAGGTTAGAAAATTTAAAAAGGGAAATGGATAGGTTGAAGTTAGATATAGTGGGAATTAGTGAAGTTCGGTGGCAGGAGGAACAAGACTTCTGGTCAGGTGACTACAGGGTTATAAACACAAAATCAAATAGGGGTAATGCAGGAGTAGGTTTAATAATGAATAGGAAAATAGGAATGCGGGTAAGCTACTACAAACAGCATAGTGAACGCATTATTGTGGCCAAGATAGATACGAAGCCCACACCTACTACAGTAGTACAAGTTTATATGCCAACTAGCTCTGCAGATGACGAAGAAATTGAAGAAATGTATGATGAAATAAAAGAAATTATTCAGATTGTGAAGGGAGACGAAAATTTAATAGTCATGGGTGACTGGAATTCGAGTGTAGGAAAAGGGAGAGAAGGAAACATAGTAGGTGAATATGGATTGGGGGACAGAAATGAAAGAGGAAGCCGCCTGGTAGAATTTTGCACAGAGCACAACATAATCATAACTAACACTTGGTTTAAGAATCATGAAAGAAGGTTGTATACATGGAAGAACCCTGGAGATACTAAAAGGTATCAGATAGATTATATAATGGTAAGACAGAGATTTAGGAACCAGGTTTTAAATTGTAAGACATTTCCAGGGGCAGATGTGGACTCTGACCACAATCTATTGGTTATGACCTGTAGATTAAAACTGAAGAAACTGCAAAAAGGTGGGAATTTAAGGAGATGGGACCTGGATAAACTGAAAGAACCAGAGGTTGTACAGAGATTCAGGGAGAGCATAAGGGAGCAATTGACAGGAATAGGGGAAATAAATACAGTAGAAGAAGAATGGGTAGCTTTGAGGGATGAAGTAGTGAAGGCAGCAGAGGATCAAGTAGGTAAAAAGACGAGGGCTAGTAGAAATCCTTGGGTAACAGAAGAAATATTGAATTTAATTGATGAAAGGAGAAAATATAAAAATGCGGTAAGTGAAACAGGCAAAAAGGAATACAAACGTCTCAAAAACGAGATCGACAGGAAGTGCAAAATGGCTAAACAGGGATGGCTAGAGGACAAATGTAAGGATGTAGCGGCCTATCTCACTAGGGGTAAGATAGATACCGCCTACAGGAAAATTAAAGAGACCTTTGGAGATAAGAGAACGACTTGTATGAATATCAAGAGCTCAGATGGAAACCCAGTTCCAAGCAAAGAAGGGAAAGCAGAAAGGTGGAAGGAGTATATAGAGGGTCTATACAAGGGCGATGTACTTGAGGACAATATTATGGAAATGGAAGAGGATGTAGATGAAGATGAAATGGGAGATACGATACTGCGTGAAGAGTTTGACAGAGCACTGAAAGACCTGAGTCGAAAGAAGGCCCCCGGAGTAGACAATATTCCATTGGAACTACTGACGGCCGTGGGAGAGCCAGTCCTGACAAAACTCTACCATCTGGTGAGCAAGATGTATGAAACAGGCGAAATACCCTCAGACTTCAAGAAGAATATAATAATTCCAATCCCAAAGAAAGCAGGTGTTGACAGATGTGAAAATTACCGAACAATCAGTTTAATAAGCCACAGCTGCAAAATACTAACACGAATTCTTTACAGACGAATGGAAAAACTAGTAGAAGCCAACCTCGGGGAACATCAGTTTGGATTCCGTAGAAACACTGGAACACGTGAGGCAATACTGACCTTACGACTTATCTTAGAAGAAAGATTAAGGAAAGGCAAACCTACGTTTCTAGCATTTGTAGACTTAGAGAAAGCTTTTGACAATGTTGACTGGAATACTCTCTTTCAAATTCTGAAGGTGGCAGGGGTAAAATACAGGGAGCGAAAGGCTATTTACAATTTGTACAGAAACCAGATGGCAGTTATAAGAGTCAAGGGACATGAAAGGGAAGCAGTGGTTGGGAAGGGAGTAAGACAGGGTTGTAGCCTCTCCCCGATGTTGTTCAATCTGTATATTGAGCAAGCAGTAAAGGAAACAAAAGAAAAATTCGGGGTAGGCATTAAAATTCATGGAGAAGAAATAAAAACTTTGAGGTTCGCCGATGACATTGTAATTCTGTCAGAGACAGCAAAGGACTTGGAAGAGCAGTTGAATGGAATGGACAGTGTCTTGAAAGGAGGGTATAAGATGAACATCAACAAAAGCAAAACAAGGATAATGGAATGTAGTCTAATTAAGTCGGGTGATGCTGAGGGAATTAGATTAGGAAATGAGGCACTTAAAGTAGTAAAGGAGTTTTGCTATTTGGGGAGCAAAATAACTGATGATGGTCGAAGTACAGAGGATATAAAATGTAGGCTGGCAATGGCAAGGAAAGCGTTTCTGAAGAAAGGAAATTTGTTAACATCCAGTATTGATTTAAGTGTCAGGAAGTCATTTCTGAAAGTATTTGTATGGAGTGTAGCCATGTATGGAAGTGAAACATGGACGATAAATAGTTTGGACAAGAAGAGAATAGAAGCTTTCGAAATGTGGTGCTACAGAAGAATGCTGAAGATTAGATGGGTAGATCACATAACTAATGAGGAAGTATTGAATAGGATTGGGGAGAAGAGAAGTTTGTGGCACAACTTGACCAGAAGAAGGGATCGGTTGGTAGGACATGTTCTGAGGCGGCATCAAGGGATCACCAATTTAGTATTGGAGGGCAGCGTGGAGGGTAAAAATCGTAGAGGGAGACCAAGAGATGAATACACTAAGCAGATTCAGAAGGATGTAGGTTGCAGTAGGTACTGGGAGATGAAAAAGCTTGCACAGGATAGAGTAGCATGGAGAGCTGCATCAAACCAGTCTCAGGACTGAAGACCACAACAACAACAACAAGTGAGAGAGGAGGAATGAGAGAGAGACGGCAAGAGATAGTTCGGTGTAGTGGAATTCAATGCATTGTAGAATCTGTGTATGTGTGTGTGTGTGTGTGTGTGTGTGTGTGTGTGTGTGTGTGTGTGTGTAGTATGGCCAGCGACCAGGGACATGAGGCAAATGAACCGTGTTCAAGTATCTTGTGACAAGATAGTACGAATTCCTGTATGCATAAATCAGTAATTGTTTAAGAGAAATTGTTTCTCTTTCAGTTAAGATGTCATGCCTGATACTATTTTGTAAAATATCTGTGAATCAGTGAACAACTAACCAGCAATCTAATTAGTTTATGCCAAACTTTCTTTTGAGGTAGGTCCACAGCATGCATTAGACCAGTGAATGCCATATGAGGTAGTTATTCACTGAGCTGATAAATGCTACAGGCCCATCTGAAAATAAGCTTTTGGAGTTACTACTAACAAAAACTTTGGGGAACATACGGAAAACTTACGTCTTAAAACTAAAACGGTAAAATGTATAGAAACTGTGTAGCAAGGATTGCTAAAAGGATCGTATTGTCGTAAAAACTTTTGATGCATCATATTGGTGGTTTAAACGAGAGTTAAAATACAGAATTTGTTACCAGAAAGTGTCCAACTGCCGAAACGGGACTCTTCGCGTATGAATAACGAGTTGATAAAATCAGTATGCAGCACAAAACTGAAAAATACTTCATGTTTCATTAACAGACTTTATTTCAATTGCAAGTATAGACGAACCATGATACGGTCCTTGAAACTCAACCGTCTACCACAGCCGTGTTGCAAATTAGATCTCTTATATTCTGCGACAAACTGAAAGAACTATAGCTCCACCAACGTAAAAAACGTTTTTTTCCTTTCCTGTTTTCTTAGAATAGCATCTCTGCTTTTTAGTTAGCACTCTTATATGTAAACCACATGTTTGACAAAGACGTCAGAGCTGCAACATAATTCGCACTTTATGCTGTGTAACGAAAATTACAGGACAAGCGCATCAGAGGAGAGGAGAAGTCGTTACTTTGATATGGACACCAGTTCATTTTCTATAATTTTTCATAGTACATTAATCGTAGGAAACACACATTAACGGACCGTGCGGATAAACCACGTAAAATTCTCTCTCACTTGGAAAGCAATGTATTGCCTGTCAGCACTGGTGCGTCTTTCAACCTGCAGTCACATTTGATCCCGAATGCGCCGACACGTCACTGGAGTATTACGACTGCATTCGCAGAAAAATTTGCAACATTTCAAGTATTCATTGCGGCAATGATCAAAACTGACGTAGAAATAAAGTAAAGTGGAGGCAAGGGATTAGTCAGCTTCTTTCTGTTCATCTGTGATGAAATGTGATAATGCGAAACCGATGTACATTAAGAATGAAACAAGGTGCATATGAACATTTCGTCGACGTGGGAGCAGATCAGATCTACTGAAACATTAAAAGTTCTTCCGTTGACCCTGGGTGCAGAACATGTTCGAAGGAGAAAATGAAACATTTAATGGACGATTTTCACGCTGCATTGTTTCTCCCTCTACGTGCAATGTATTGAAAGCTTTAACACGCCTTTCTGTTATCCCTTGTGTAACAGGATTCGCTTGTCGGCAAGAAGTAATAACAGGGCAGAGTGAAGAAAAGTAGCGATTACGATAGAACTGGGACCAACACAGCAGAAAATTAAATGCTTGTTAACGTGAGATACATACAGTCTTCATTGGCATGGTGCTCTTTATTACATGCTCATCTAACAAAATGTCGTGGATGTTGTTGACCTTTGCTTTACTCCTTGACCACAGGGATCATTTGTGAAGGCTGATCCACAATAAAGGTCAATGAAACACTCATCAATGATGTGTGTGTTGAAGTAGAAGTACCATTTTTTTTTTGTCATCAGTCTACTGACTGGTTTGATGCGGCCCGCCACGAATTGCTTTCCTGTGCTAACCTCTTCATCTCATAGTAGCACTTGCAACCTACGTCCTCAATTATTTGCTTGACATATTCCAATCTCTGTCTTCCTCTACAGTTTTTGCCCTCTACAGCTCCGTCTAGTACCATGGAAGTCATTGCCTCATGTCTTAGCAGATGGCCTATCATCCTGTCCCTTCTCCTTATCAGTGTTTTCCACATATTCCTTTCCTCTCCGATTCTGCGTAGAACCTCCTCATTCCTTACCTTATCAGTCCACCTAATTTTCAACATTCGTCTATAGCACCAAATCTCAAATGCATCGATTCTCTTCTGTTCCGGTTTTCCCACAGTCCGTGTTTCACTACCATACAATGCTGTACTCCAGACGTACATCCCCAGAAATTTCTTCCTCAAATTAAGGCCGGTATTTGATATTAGTAGACTTCTCTTGGCCAGAAATGCCTTTTTTGCCATAGCGAGTCTGCATTTGATGTCCTCCTTGCTCCGTCCGTCATTGGTTGTTTTACTGCCTAGGTAGCAGAATTCCTTAACTTCATTGACTTCGTGACCATCAATCCTGATGTTAAGTTTCTCGCTGTTCTCATTTCTACTACTTCTCATTACCTTCGTCTTTCTCCGATTTACTCTCAAACCATACTGTGTACTCATTAGACTGTTCATTCCGTTCAGCAGATCATTTAATTTTTCTTCACTTTCACTCAGGATATCAATGTCATCAGCGAATCGTATCGTTGATATCCTTTCACCTTGTATTTTAATTCCACTCCTGAACCTTTCTTTTATTTCCATCATTGCTTCCTCGATGTACAGATTGAAGAGTAGGGACGAAAGGCTACAGCCTTGTCTTACACCCTTCTTAATACGAGCACTTCGTTCTTGATCGTCCACTCTTATTATTCCCTCTTGGTTGTTGTACATATTGTATATGACCCGTCTCTCCCTATAGTTTACCCCTACTTTTTTCAGAATCTCGAACAGCTTGCACCATTTTATGTTGTCAAAGTACCATAATACATTTTCTTGCCTTTCTCCAGATTTGGTGTGACCGATTTTCCACGCAACGACATCCTTTATAAAAATACCCGTGGTGTTCTTACGGCGTCACATTATAAGTAAAGTTTTCGAGGGTAAGCTCCGACATCTTTAGTCAGCAACAACTGATTTTCGTAATGCTTGTATAGATATCCTCGAGGTCCGCTGTAGCGAGTTAACTACTCGCCGAATTGCCTCAACATTCACAGCTCTCTTCCGTGAGTCACTAAGGTTATGGTCGATGTCCGGACTAAAGTTAACGATGAGATAGTTGGAGTAGAGGGATAAAATTATGTTGCATCAAACACAGTTTTAAGTGCATTCATATTCAGCAACGGATGATTCCTCTGAAGCATTTTTTCCCATTTTTAATGTGCCATTCGTATTCTGAACAAAGTTCGAAATCTGTGCCGGTTGAGTAATATATGCATACTTTTCCTATCAATGAGATGCAAATTCCAGAAATCCTCAGGCCAAAACTGCTGTTAACTAATTCAGCGTTTCTTTTATCCTCTTAGGCTGATGGAAATTAGATATTATGCCTTGCCTACTCATTAGTATACCAGTTTTCGAAAATTTAGTATCACAGAAACTCCGCAGAGCAACAGACGAAGTAGTTTTGATAGCTGGATGTCTTGGAGAGCACTAACTTCAAATCTCTATTCCCACCGCTGTTTTTTTCGGAAGACGTGTTTCAGTCTTTTGATTTCGAAATGCAACTGGTCCCTGTGAAAAGCAATTGTAGCTCAGGGTACTGGTGCATATAAGAGCTGTTGTTTGATCGTGTTTACAGGCTGTAACTAGTGCGAATGCCCCATTTTCCGCTTCAGTACAGATACATGGTGTACACAAATTCCTCTTACGAAGTTGCAGGACTTTAGAGGGGAGTGAGTGCAAAATTTTTCTAGTAGGAACCAATGTCTGGAAACCTACTGTTTCCGTTCTATGACGGTTTCAGTCCACATGTGTAACGCGTCCACGTCTTCTGAGTGAAACAGAAACGTCTCAGAGTTGCTTGTCCTGGTATGCAGTAGGGTAGACACGATAATGTGCACTACATCAGATCGTCGCCTGATGTCACTGAACGTCGTATGAAAGCTTTAGTTTACGAGACTCCTGTACAGACAGGGGAAGACTTGCTGGCACGATTTCCGGCCGCTGCGCTAGATGCTGAAGAGGCACCAGGTGGGGTGGAGAGTGTGCACCAGAACGTGATTGGTTGGTAAAGTCACAACATCTGTCCACTGTTGTAACGCATCGGTAGTGTTCTGCACGCACAGTAATCTGGGTTGTGTTCTGTTTTGGAATAATGTAAACATGTAATGTTCAAGTCTTCATACAAACAGATGTGCTTAAGTGATAAATTGATGTTTCCCTACGTTTCCTTTGGAACTGTTACCTAATAATGGTACTGCACTACTCCTAATCCAGTTCCTCTAGCAGAAGTGGATGAGTTAAACATCTCAATTGTAACCGTCATGGAACGAAAACGGTACGATATTGGTTCCTATTCAAAATATTATGCATTCACTCTCCTCTAAAAGCCTTTGAAGTTTGTAACGAGAATTTCCGAACATCCTGATGGAGAACTGTACGCATGCGGACACTATTAACGAAGTAATTTTAAATAGAAGATAGAACTTCATTCCTACCAAAATGAAGTATCCGACACGATCACGGTACTTGCGCTAGTTGTTTGGAATTGCCACAAAATTAATTGCATATTCCAAACGTTCTCTGAACGTATTCATGTTTAAAGTATTCTAATTGTGGTTAAGTGTTGTTACCCAGTATCATAAAGCGAAGAAAAAAGGGATGTAACTCATTATCATAAATAGCAAAAAAGGGACGTTATAGGTATCAGGCCACGTGTATAACCGTTTAAAAGAAGAGAACGAGTGCTTTCTGGAATTTTTTTTCTCTCCGGGTTAATCCAATTTCTCGCGCCTTCGCTTGAAAAATTTAATCTCGGTAAAGTAGCTGGCGCCGCCTAGAGACCTAACGCAATGAACGGTGCTCCAGTTTTGCTAAGTTTATAAGCTAATTTATTAGCGTTGGTTCCTAATTTACGCCATCAGATTTCTACTGCACCCCCACCTGCTTCAATTCACAGTGGTGCACTTGAAGACAGCCCTGCTTATTCTGCACCGGTGTCAGTTGTACCCAGTCTAATGCTGATGTCCGCTGCCTGTGTGAAAATTCTTAGAACAAGTTTTAGGGATGAGAAAAATCAGAAGCATTACATTTGTGGTTGCAACAGTCGTAGGTTTAAAAAGGCGTACAACTCTATTCATAGAAATGCAGAAGAGTTTCGACTAGATAACAAAACAACAGGAAAGTAACTTTAAAATTCATAGGAGAACTGTGAAAAAATTTTGAAATAAAATCAGGAATAAGGTAAGGAGATGGCTCGTCACCCCTACTTCTTAGCTCTGCGTTAGAGAAACTTGGCAGAGACATGGAAGAAAGCTATAAACACCAAGGTTATACAATTGGGATGAATGGAAGACAAGACCGCTGAAGATGGTATAGGATTTACTAATGACACAGTGCATATTACAGACTCACCTGAGAGCGTAAAAGAAAATTACAAAGCTACAACGTCAAACAGCAAAAGCAGAATTACAAATAGCATTTGAAAAAAAAGAAAAGCTCATGACAAAGATGAGAAATTCACCTCAAAAACTTAAAATACACCATATCTAAAGTATATTGTTTTAAACATTTAGGAGAATGAATATCAAACAACATGAAAGAAAATGCAGCAACAGAGAGTAGAATGCGTCAGATGGAGGCGGGCTTTCAGTTAACCAGAGACATCTATACTAAAAGTCTTTGTCCTCGAATTCAAAAATGAAGCAGTAGGCAACGGTGGTCAGACCAGACATACTCAGTGTAGTGAAAACTGTTAAGCTCACTACGAAAGGAGAGCTGGAAAAGGAAGAAAAAAACTGAAAGCAACAAACCTAAGAAAAATACTAGGACCCAAAATCAGCAGTAGATCAGAATATAAATTAAGATATATACGTCGTAATTGAGAAGTTAACAAATGCAATGGGAATTAAAATTCAGTGAGCACGTATGCGGGTGAATAATGACAAAAGAACTAACCAAATCTCTGGTTTCCTTAACAATTACAAACGCACAATCACGTGGAAGTGTATGAAGTTTCCAAAAGTGTACCAAATAACCGCTCGAACAGTGTCAAGCTGGCATCTTCTTCGAGTACTCCAGTCTTCAATGTCGACTTCCACTACAACCGACGGCATCACCAAGGCAGAGGGAACCATTTCAGATCAGATAAGTGCCTGCGCAAATAATGAAATAGTGTTTGTCTCTGAAGTTCAAGTACCACTTATAGATCTCGCGAATATAAAACAGTCACCTAGTATGAGTAATTCTGAAAACAGAAGCGAGCCGGTTAGTACGAAATCAGAGCGCGAAAGTGTAACTAGTAGGAATTCAACCAATCAGTTTGCCCAGAAGTTGTCAGATTACCCCTGAAGATGTATTAGTTTCTCCACGAAATGTATCACTTTGCTCCAAGAGCGTATGAAATCACCTCTCGGACTGGTCTGTTACCCCAGTAGATGTACTGCACACAGCTTTAGGATACCTACGCTCAGTGCCCAACGGCGCTCCAGACCATCACTCCTCGTTATGGTGGGAGAGAGACAGGCTGGAGTCCCACTGTTGTCCAGAAAGTCTCAGTGACTGAAGTTGATCGTTTCCAGCGATGAGTCCCGCTTCGAATTAAACCCCAATGACTGGCGAAGACGTGACTGGAGACGTCCATGACAGTGGTGGGACGCCAACGTGATGGTCGCCCGCTATATGGCCTGAGAAGCAGGAGTGGGGAGCCATTTCTTTACGTGGCAGGACCCCTTTGGTTGTCATCCGCGGTGCCCTTACACTACAACGGTGCGCCGACGATATTCTGCGCCCCGTTAAGTTGCCCATCAGGGCAAGCCAACCTGGGTTTACGTTTCAGCAATACAATGCTCGCCCGCACGCGGAGAGAGTTTTTACTGCTTGTCTTCGTGGTGGCCATGCCCTACCCTGGCCAGCAAGGTTTCCGCAGTTGAGAAAGTCTGGAGCACTGTGGGCAGGGAGCTCCTACTAAATTGGGACGTTGACGAGTTAACACGCCAATTGGACAGAATTTGGCACGACATCCCCCAGTAGGTACACACACACACACACACACACACACACACACACAGACGAAGAGAGAGGGTTTTTTTAAATACAGAAAAAAATCGGCCACCTCTGTAGCCAAATGTTCAGCGACACTGCCTTAGGTGCGGAAGGAACGTGTCTCCTCAGATTTATCTGAGGTAGAGGGGTCTGGAAATCGTAGATGAAAAAGAGAAACGTCTTGAAAATATCTAAAATAGCCACATCAACTGCGACTGGTCTGCTAAGTTCACTGGCGGACATATCTTCGTTAAAAATAAACCGAATTTGGAGGTTTCTAATTGCTGTAGCTATCCAGTATCAAACTGTCCCAAAATGTTTAAAACTGTAATGCTGAAATACTTCTTGCGAAATGAGCCTTTGCTTCTTATACCTGCAAAGGGTGAAGCAGAAATTTCCACACATTCTAATTTTACCATGTTGGTATGATAAGATCCAATCAAATACGAAAGACAATAATACCTACAGAGTAAAATGTTCTTGCAAATTGACTGTCTATGTCTATGGCATCCCTGTAAAGGTGGACATTATCTTCTCACAAGGACATACAGGCTTGCTGCCACATAGGATACTTGGCTATGTGTGGAAGCATTATCAAGTGCGTTAGTGGTGGAATTAACGCAAGAGATGGGAAATTTCGTGTCATGCAACAGCTGTGGTACATCATCTTGATGCAGTCATTGTCTTCTGTGGAATTCATTGTGGTTTGTATATGCAAATAAATGCAAATGTTATTAAAAAAACTAACTTGAACTGTTCCCTTTTAATTTACCGCCGCCTCCTTAGTTTCTAGAAACTGGAGGTTGCAGATGGGAGATGAGCATTAGGAAGAAGACCTGTGGGAACAAGACTGAGATCGCCTATTTCCTGTCTCTCAGAGAAAACAGCTTTCTTAAGTTCTGCGAAATAATAGAAGCTGTAGAAGTTAATTAAAATTTGTGCCACATACGGGACTTGAGCCGGGGTCTCTTGCTTGCTTGACAGACGTGCTAGCCGTCACACCACCAACAAAGTGTATGGAACTGATCTGGACGGAGTACCCTAGTTTAGTGCCCTCCCTAACGCAAGCTTCAGTTCATTCCTTCAGCCTGTTTTGCCCTTCTTACATCGTCAGTAGTGCAGAGGCTCTCTGGTATTACAACCAGATTTGTACGTAATGGGGAAATTCTGCCTGCACATGAGGCACGAATTGAAGTTTGTTTGTGGAGAGCATCCGACTACTCCATACACGAAGCTGTATTCCATATACTGTGATAGAGGTGTAATAGCTATTACATTTGTATAGTAATCAGGAGACCTGAGTTCAAGCCCTGGTTCTGGCATAAACTTTAATTCATTTCTTCAGCTTCTATAATTATTGTAGATAAAGTTGAGACTCATATTTCTCAAGCTAAAATTAATTACATCAGATCTATAGATCACCTATGCCTGAGGTAATGGCAGGATTTCCCTAGCTGAGGTGCTATTACAGTACCAGAGAGTATTAGCAAATACTGACAATGTAAGATGGAGAAACAGAGTGAAGTTTTGAAGTGAAGTTTGTGTTGGGGAGGGCACTGGACTGTGATGGTTCTGTGCAGCACTGTTATTCATACTGGCATGTTGCTATATTGTCTAGAAATCTGACTTGTAAGCAGGAGACCTGGGCTGAAGTCTGAGGTGAGGCACAGATTTTAATTCATTTCTTCGGCTTCTATCGTTACTATAGATACAGTTTAGACTCATATGTCCCAAAAAAATTTAATTACATTTTCTCAAGTTTCTTAGGTATATGTGTTTCCTTACACTGAAAAACTAGCGTTTTCTGGGGAATGTAATAAGGCAAGCCCTGATTCAACAAAAGATAAGAAATCTCTACTGACATTATAAGGTCGCGAGTCAGTACGCAATAGCATTTTATTGCAGTAAGCTTCCTCGCAATAAGGGCTCGTAGCTTTGGAGCCGTTGGCGGCGCCAATATTCAGCTGCTGGTATTTTAGCGTGATTCACTCGCACCTGTTACCGGCCTAGCCGTGGGAAGCGCAACCTGTATTAGTTCGAGTGACAGAAAATTCAAGCCCCTAAGAAGCTAAACGAACTGTATTAAATATTATTCGATTTTGTTAAAAGTCACCATACAGCCCTTTGTTATTAAAAGGAAGGCTGTGTTAAAATCTCAGCTTCGTAGTAGAGATACTTACAGGTTTAGAGACAATTATCTAAAACACCAAAAACAGACACTTATAAGATTAAAGTCAGTTAGGATTCATGGCAGTTTGTCTTTTAGTATCATTTGGAATTGTTACTGAAGTTCACTAAATAGCAGAACAATTTATCAGGATTTTTTATAATTAAAAACGTTCAGTATTTTTCATTTCTGTAACACAGAATTCGGAAAGGATTAATATATATTTAATAACTATTTGTTTTGTTGTGTGAATAAATGAGAGTGAGTGAGAGTGTATATGTGGGACATACGTAAAGATTCAATGTTATGTTAAACATTACGTAATTATGTCATGGGAAAGTGAGAATCAAGCAGTTGCAATGAAAGCTGTAATTTCCCTACCTTTCTGATGACGTATGTCCAAGGGAACTTGCTTTTGTAAAAAGGCACACAGACTAGCCATTTGTAGAGTAGTGAGTTTCTAAAGTCATTTTAAGATTAGTTTTCTTTTCGTTTGGTTTTATTCAACATTTTTTTTAAGATTTGCATGATGAAGTGACATAAATGCTTCTGTGAATATTGATTGGCGTAGGACAGTTTTGGCGCGAGAATGAACTTGAAGGACTGTTTTGATTGGCTGATCATTTTGAACAACCAGTTAGAATTCAGCTTTTCCCGCGGTCTACCAAGTAGTTACAAACCCTGGAAGGAAAGGTAGGTAGTCAGTCGTTGGCTAGCTATCGGACGTATTGGTCATATTGGACGTGTCCATCTATGTTATGAGTAAAATGAAGAAGTTACTGGTATTTTGCGTCCGGATGGTATTGCTGCGAAAGCAGTTGCATTTACGGACAGATTGTGGAAATTTGAACTTTGTGAAGTGTTTAGTTGGAAAGATAAATGCGTGTCATCTTTCGGCCTTTGTAGAATTCCGCGTGGCATATTTCATATTCATCTATGGAATAGTTGTCAAGCAGTTTCCTTATTAGAAATCCACTGAAAAAGATCGAATGTGAAACTCATGCGTTGTAGCAGAGCACTGACTGTAGATCACGTAATAATTCGGGTCAGACTTAAGTGTATTTCTGGCTGTCTTGCGTGTGTTTATTGGGTCGTATGAACTGTCAGCTGAGGACAATGATATTAGTCGTTTAAATAAACACGGGCTGATGGCTAATTCTTTAATTTTGAACCTAAAGAAATAAAGAAATTGTTGCCGAATATTGACATTTTTCTTAAAAAAAAATGTTCAAATGTGTGTGAAATCTTATGGAACTTAACTGCTAAGGTCATCAGTCCCTAAACCGGCCAGAGTGGCCGAGCGGTTCTAGGCGCTTCAGTCTGGATCCGCGCGACCGCTACGGTCGCAGGTTCGAATCCTGCCTCGGGCATGGATGTTTGTGATGTCCTTAGGTTAGTTAGGTTTAACTAGTTCTAAGTTCTAGGGGACTAATGACCTCAGCAGTTGAGTCCCATAGTGCTCAGAGCCATTTGAACCACCTTAGGTTAGTTAGGTTTAAGTAGTTCTAAGTTCTAGGGGACTGATGACCTCAGATGTTAAGTCCCATAGTGCTCAGAGCCATTTGAACCATTTTTTCATCAGTCCCTAAGCTTACACACTACTTAATCTAAATTGTCCCGAGGGAGGATTCGAAACTCCGCCGGGACCAGCCGCACAGTTCATGACTGCAGCCGGCAGAAGTGGCCGTGCGGTTAAAGGCGCTGCAGTCTGGAACCGCAAGACCGCTACGGTCGCAGGTTCGAATCCTGCCTCGGGCGTGTATGTTTGTGATGTCCTTAGGTTAGTTAGGTTTAACTAGTTCTAAGTTCTAGGGGACTAATGACCTTAGCAGTTGAGTCCCATAGTGCTCAGAGCCATTTGAACCATTTTGAACCATGACTGCAGCACCTCAGACCGCTCGGCTAATCACGTGCGGCATTTTTCTAAAAGAATGAAGCAAACGGCCTCCACCCGAAAATCGTTATATTTCAGGATATCTTGCCGCCGGGATTTAGGCTGACTTTGCAAACGTAAGTATTGGCGGTGTTTTTCTTCAACGCTGCTTTTAACATTGTCTGAACAGTATCTACGTATGCAGAGAATCGGGCTGGTAACCAGACGCCGTACTGAGGTAGGTGGAACTTTTGTAGTGCACAGCACGACGAAAGACAGTGGTCAAACAATTACGCAACGCAACGAAATTTTAAACCCTCCCCGTCGCAACATAACAAGGAGTTTCGGGTATAGCAGCAGGAAGGTTCTCTTAGAAAACTTCCAGTTGATGGTGAAGCACTGGGAACAGTTAACATTGTGCTGGATCAGTTGCGAGTTGTGAGAGCAGAGTTGGAAATTCGATAAGAAAAAAAGAATGTAGGTACTCTCTGTAGTATCCAGTCTGTCATTCAGACATTCTGTTTCCAATATCTATGAATATAATTCATTTGTCATATCCATGAATACATGTTTTTGTTTTTAAATGTCGTCCTTCTGGTCGAGTATATTCGAGATAAGATCTTGCACCAACACGAATGTTTTCTGAAAAGTGTTTGGAAGTATACAGAGGGTATAAAAAGCAGAGATTCCAACTTGAAAAAGTCATTCCTGCTTTATGTTTTAAGCTCCTGGGAAATATCTCCAAAAAATAAGCTGTGAAGTTTTTTCTACACTTAAAAAAGTAGTTGAGCTGGAAATTTAAAAAAAAAGTGGTAGTATTTTTCTCGTTTTATGTACCTTATCATTCAACCATTCTGTTTGTCATATCTATGAATATACGTTTTTGCACATTTAATGTTACAGAATCTGCGCTCTGTTACTGAATCTGTGGAGTTTCTTCTGCGGTACACACAACCTCTGATTCGGCAAAGAAATTTCCGAAGAAATCCCCTTCCGCAATTTTCTGCAGCATAAAAAAGGCCAGTTTCATGTCTTAAAAGTCAACTTCAGAGCTGTAAGCATTATGTGTAGATCTCCTGGAGCAGCTGGAAAATATCTGCAAATAAGAAGCAGTATAGTTTTTCCGCACTACAAAAGCAGCTGGGAGTAGGTAATTTGACAAATGAATAATGTAAGTTTTCTTCTCATACAAACTGTGATTCGGACGTTCTGTCTGTCATTTCCGAATACTTATTACTATCTCATTTAATACTGCAGTCTTCCTGATCGATCAGCGAGGAGAATCTTCTGTCATTCTTGTCGAGCGGCAGTCCCATTAGGCAGCTGAGAGGGAAAATAATCAGCAAAAGGCGGCGAAAGAAGAAGAAGAAGAAGAAAAAGAAGAAGAGGAAGAAGAAGACAATCTCCTCGTGTAAGTTGGAATTTTCATCAACTAACCTAATATTATTATTATTGAAGTATTATGGCTGAACCAGGAGGACACCATGTTTAATTAAATATATGCCGGTATCAGAGATAATTGACCTTGATTTAAGGACCCCAGCGATTTCTTCGTCACCTGTTTTCCCGTTTTAGATAGTCTATTAATATTAACTGTTCGTACGTTCGCAACTTTCTCGTGTCAAAGACAGGTCAATGAGTATGTATGCATGTCAATAGGAAGAATGCGCAACTGTCGCCGTCTAATGCCTACGTTAATTGATGGTACTCAGGCAGTGTCAAAGAGCAGCTTTTGAAAAAACTGGATTACTTGGAAGCTGCCTGTGTACTGAGGGAAGTACACTGAGGTGGCAAAAGTCGTGGGGTACCTCGCAGTATCCTGCCGGACCTCGTTTTGCCCTGCGTAGTGCACCGACTGAACTCAACAGGTCGTCTGAAGTCCCCGCCACAAGTACTGAGCAACGCTGCTTCTGCAGCCAACCATAAAAGCGATGGTGTCGCTGGTGCAGAACTGACCCCTCGATTATGTCCCATAAATGGGCGATGAGATTCACGTAGGGCGATTTGGCTGGCAAAATTATTCGCTCGAATTGTCCAGATTGTTCTTCAACCTGGTTGTGAACAACTGTGGCCTGTTGACATGGCGGATAGTCATTCATAAAATTTCCATCGTTGTTTGGTGAGATGAAGGCCACGATTGGCTGCAAATGTTCTCCAAGTAGCCGAACATAAGCAGAGCCCAGCCCACTCTGTGTAAACAAAGCCCATTACGGTGCATCCACCAATTTGCACAGCGCGCTGCGCGGGTTAGCCGCATGGTTTAAGACGCCTTGCCATGGCTCGTACAGGTCCCCCCATCGGAGGTTAAGAGTCCTCCCTCCTGCATGGGTGTGTGTGTTGTCTTTAGCGTAATTTAGTTTAAGTTAGATTAAGTAGTGTGTAAGTCTAGGGGCCGATGATCTCAGCAGTTTGCTCCCATAGGATCTTACCACAAATTTCCATTTTGCACAGTGCCTTGTTGACAACTTGGGTGCCATTCGTGGGGTCTGCGCCCCACTAGGACTCTGCCATGAGCTCTTACCAACTGAAACGGGACTCATCTGACAAGGCCACAGTTTTCCATTCGTGTAGGGTCCAACCGTCATGGTCACCAGGCCAAAAATGGTTCAAATGGCTCTGAGCACTATGGGACTCAACTGCTGTGGTCATTAGTCCCCTAGAACTTAGGACTACTTAAACCTAACTAACCTAAGGACATCACACATATCCATGCCCGAGGCAGGATTCGAACCTGCGACCGTAGCAGCCGCACGGTTCCGGACTGCGCGCCTAGAACCGCGAGACCACCGCGACCGTCATGGTCACGAGGCCAGCAGAGGCGTTGGAGGCGATGTCGTGCTGTTAGCAAAGGCACTCGCAATGGTCGTCTGCTACCATAGCCCGTTAACGCTTTCTTGTCTGATAGCACTGACAACTCTACGTAAACGGCGTTGCTCTCGGTCGTTAAGTGAATTCCATCGTCCACTGCGTTGTCCATGGTGAAAGGTAACGCCTGAAATTTGGTGTTATCGCCAAACTCTTGACACTGTGGATCTCTCTGTATTGAATTCTCTAACGATTTCCGAAATGGAATGTCCCATGCGTCTAACTCCAAATACCATTCCGCATTCAAAGTCCCTCAGTTCCCATCGTGCTGCCATAATCACGTCGGACACCTTTTCATATGGATCAGTTCAGTACAAATGACAGATTCCCACTGCAATGTCCCTTTATACTTTGTGTACGGGATACTACCGCTGTCTGCATATGTGCATATCACTGTAACATGCCTTTTTGTCATCTCAGTGTAATTGAGTCCCGAGTTAACGTCAAAGAAAATAAAGTATTTTATGGGGAAGTACACACGATACTTCCCAAGGTACAGCAGACCATCACGCACTTTTAAACATCAAGTCAAAAAGTAATACGTGTTTTCAGTCATCAGTTCTAGCAGAATTGTATCCCATAAATAAGTAGCCGCGCGGGATTAGCCGAGCGGTCTAGGGCGCTGCAGTCATGGACTGTGCGGCTGGTCCCGGCGGAGGTTCGAGTCCTCCCTCGGGCATGGGTGTATGTGTTCGTCCTTAGGATAATTTAGGTTAAGTAGTGTGTAAGCTTAGGGACTGATGACCTTAGCAGTTAAGTCCCATAAGATTTCACACACATTTGAACATTTTTTTTTCTAAGTATGCAAAAGGTACGTCTGAATATGTTCTACGTGCAAACAAATCAAACTTTGCTACCATAATGTTCCCTGCAGAGCTCAAACATGTCCTAACTCTCTAAGAACAGAATTACGACGTGTCTGTAAACATTTACAGTATCCAGTATTGAATTATGAATGGACGACTGTAGAAGACAACAGAAAAGGCAAAGAAATTCAAGTTTTAGCAGTGTGTGTAATGAAAAACCATTGCCAAAGGCATGTGATTTTACTAACACTGCAGGTGGCTGATAATACAGGAGTATGTATTTCTGTTATATGCAAAAATTGACGAGGATCGCACAGAGTAACATCACCAATCATCATCATTCAACTGTAGTGTGTGAATGCGGTCTATGTCATTTTCAGTCCCAGGGACGGTTAGATGCATACTCAGTTGACTGCGCCCAGTTTAAACCATTCGCCAGTGTCGTGCCTAGTAACAAGAACCAGTTTGTGGAATGTGCAAAATTTGGTCATTTATGCTGATACGGAATACATATTGCAACCGTCGCTGGCTGCAGTCGTAGTACGTACTCTTGTTCCAATTCCGATCGGATACATTTCCGTAGACCATGCAGCGTCGCCTACTGTGTACACTGCAAATACAAGCAGTAATATTACGTTCATACTGTATAAGGGACGAACTGGTCATTCGGATTTTGACTAGTGCTTCCCTCGTGAAAGAACGCCATAACAACGTCACAAGAACTACACTTGGACATAAAAATGAATTGATCCTTATGATAATCATCAGCAACTACCGGTAATTAGATGAACGGGTGAACAGTCACTTACTCATAGAGTTCCTTAATGTTACACTTCTTCAGATGAGACTGATCCTTACCAAATTCAATAAAATTAAAAATTAAACGTAAGTTACGTAGTTTCAAGAAACAAATGTCGCACTACAGATTGTAACTTATTAAAATGAGGTTTCATGTGGTTCCAACAAGTGGCGTTAATTTCAAGAACATAAGAGCAAAACTATATATACAACAACCACTGAGTTTACATGAATAACAACTATAGATATTCCAAAGATGTAGCGAACAGCTAATAGCCGCTGGAATGGTATGAATTTACATCAGGAAGGCTGCAATAAATTGGTATTCCCGCCATATTGTTGACAACATAAAGTAAAGCGATCAGAGCACTTTGCATTAGCATCAAAGTGGGCGCACTACGTTTCGTACTGTTGATATTTAGTTACTGGCTGTGCTATTCCCGGTTACGACAGTTGTGCTTTTAGTACTGGCTTTAATAAGGCCGTGAGTGCAGATGGGGAGGCGTGGCAGTTTATGAGGCGGTAATGGCGGTTGTGGGCCGGCGCAGTTTGGTTCGAAAGCTGACTGCTGTCCTCGTGCGGGGGTTGGGGTTGTGGTGCTCGTTAGTCGCGAGTCAACTGCGGTACAGATTTAGTAGAGGGAGCACGCTTTCGGCAGGCCTCTCGAATGCTATGACTGTACTGGCATTCTTCGCTTTTTTTTCATTTCCTTACTAATGTTATCCCGCTACTTAACTCTGCTTCGATGCCAGAATTGCATTGAAAATGGGAATGTAAATTTCACAGATATGCAAAATATCAGACAATTGCAACTTAACAATACATAATAGTTCATCTGACTAAACTGCACTGTTACATACCGTTCATTACTTGCTCCAAAACGAACACCGACAAATCAAAACGTTATGGCACCTGTTTAATAGCGTGTCGGTCCACTTTTAAAGCACAGCACAGCAGTAGCTGTGCTCGGCATGGATTCTGCAAGTCCTTACAGAAGTGTGTGGTACCAAATGTCTACGCGCAGTTCAAGCAGTTCCCGGAAATTACGAGACGGTGGTTTGCGCGCAGATAGAAGGCGCCCGCTATGTGTTCCAGTGGGCACTTGCCGCCTGAGACCAAAATGAGTTCAGTATCACGCTTCCCAAACTACTACAGCATGATTCTGGCCTTGTTTTATTCTGTTGGATGTTGTCATCGCCATCAGAGAACACTACAACAATGAAGGGATGTAGGTGGTCCGCAATAATGTACATACAGTTGACTGATGTCATGCTGTCTTCGAGTACTGCCATAGGTCCCATAGAAGCCCACTCAATGTACCCCATAGCATAATCCTGCACTCACCAGCCTGCATCTGCGGCGCGGTGCACGTCTCAAGCCACCATTTGCCTGGATGACGGTGTGCAGGGGCCCAGACATCGACCTGATGTAACGAGGAATGCGATTAATTGGGCAGGTGACTCGTTACTATTGATCCACGGTGAAGACTCAGTGATGCTCTGCCCACTGCAGCCGTAACTGACGAATATCTTTGGGTCAATACAGGAACACGTAGCGGTCGCGTGATGTGGAGCTCCATATTCAACAGTGGCCTGTGGACGCTGTTCTTCGAAACATTTGTGCTGCACCAGCACTGTACTCTGCCGCAGATCTGCCGCACATCGCTGCCTGTCCTGGGTTACGAAGTCGGAGATCCTCCGACCTGTACATTTTGTGATGAGACGTGGACATTCAGTTCCATACGGCCTACGCGTAATTCAGCCATCTGTCAGCGACCTTCCATGGGTGCTGACGACAGCAGTAAGGATCAAACAGGCGACCAGCATCGCCGTTTCAGAGATTCTCGCCGCGCCGGATAGTCGCGCGGTCTAGTGCGTCTTGTCACGGTCCGCACAGCTCCCCCCATTGGAGTTTCGAGTCCTCCCTCGGGCATGGCTGTGTGTGTTGTCCATAGCGTAAGTTCGTTTAAGTTAGATTAAGTAGTATGTAAGCGTAGGGACCGATGACCTAAGCAGTTCGGTCCCATAAGATCTTACCTCAAATTTACAAATTTTTTACAGAGAGTCTCGTTTCGAGCCGCAAGGCCACAACAATGTCCTTTTGTCTAAGCCGCTCGTATCAGTGGATTTTCGCATTTGCGGCCCGCATCTTCGCTATAGTGACTGCCCATTTGAATCTCTTCGGCTTGCATTGTTTCTTTACTGCGTCACCAGCGTCAGCAGGAGGCATTGAACCTCGAGATGGGCAGTGGTCGTAACGCTATGGCTCATCGGTGTAATACCTTTTCGTGGGAGTTGCTAACGCTGAATGTTACACAGTTTTCTTGCCTGCAACGCCAACGCACAATGATACGTTAGGAAAGAAGAAGTTATGACGCGAGGGTAATTATTTGAAACGGGAATAACGAGGGACGCATAAGGGGAGAAGTTTACTTTACAGGACACCGTCAAACAACGTTTCGTGCGTACTGAGGCTCTACAACAGTTCACAGTTGTGATGGTAATTTAGTCGCCCCACCTTACTCCTCCTAAGACAGAAATTTATATTCTTCTCGGACAGGAATACTATCGTATTTTGAAGAAGAGATCTGTTGTTTGTCTTGAAGAGCTTTTGCGTTTTAAAAGATATGTTGCTATCCTTTCTTTTGTCAAGAAGAGCGTTCTGTGTTTCTTCAAGAAGAGTACTTATAGTTTTTTCGGGAGAAAGGTATATTCATTGAAATGGGAAAGATTTTTGTTTATTCACAAGGAGTTTTTACTGATTTCCGACAAGAGTTTTCTTTCTACCATCGTTATTACGAAGAGTTTGTTTCATTCTTCTCCGTGAAGTAATTCGTGTCTAGTTCTCAGAAGATTTCGCTTAAGCAGTGAGGAAGACAGTTCACGATAAAAACCATGAGTAAAATTTCTTCACAAGCTGCATATTTGTGACGATGAAGGAGTTTTCTCTTGCGGCACACACACCTACTAATTTAAAATGAAACCTGCCAAGAGGCTGAATGGGTTCAGAGGTCTGAGGAAGGCGAGGCCACACACCTTCTTCGGCAGGAAAACACCAGTACAAATACTGTCACATGTGACTTAATATTCGAATTGGTGACACATTCACCTCTTTGACTGTAACTACACAAATCAGCATACAAACGCAATGGAAAACAGGCATTCAGGTACTCTTCTGTGCCACTGTCCTTACGCGTAAAGAAATAGACGCAAGTATTAAAATGGTACGCTGAGAAATATTGCTTATTGCATTTTTCGTTTCGAATCGTTCACAGTTCCTTCGCACCGAGGCTGGAAATGGATTCTGTCTAGCAGAAAGTTTGCAAATGAAACGTGAGAACTTGCTACACGCGGCTTTCAGAGTCTCTGTAGATTAAACAAAGAAGCAGGGAGAAAATTAAAATTGAAATAAAGCGACAGGTGAGCAAAATTTTAGGGTAGCTAAAAATGTAGCAGAACGAAACAGGCTAAATACAACGATTTCTGTTCTCTCCATGGATGTTAATTAGTGCTCGTACAAAAGACTGAATAACCTCATTAATATGCTGTGCCATAGAATAGCTTAGTATAGCAAAACAGCACACCAATACAGTAAATGACCAGAGCACGATTGAATTTACTGGTACTAAGGGCCAATTCACTCATTAATTTACTAACCTGAAGAACTAATTTTAGGCACAATAACGTAATTTGTCGGCTTTTATTGAAAGAATGTGTCTATCTTCCTTGTCTCTCACACAATGCAAACAGTAATTACTGCGATTTTTCCCCTATTTCCATCAAAAAGATTGTTCATACTTGCACTGATAGAGCAACCGCATTGTGCAATCTGAGTCGGTAAATGCAACTAAAACAGTACTTTTTTTTAAACATGGAAGAATTTCTTATCTTTTGTAATCCACTGAGTTAAATGAGTAATTTCGCTTTCCATGCATGTTTTGCTATTTACTTGGCGGGCTGCTATAGAATTACCCCTTTTATCTGCTTCCGGCATTGCCCGATGCCAAATTTCAATCACTCTCTATCGTCCCTCTGATCTTCTCTTAAATCTCTTGGTCTCATTGCTCACACGGTTTCTTCGTTCCACGTTTTGCTTAGCGTTCCATGTTTTATGCGATGAGCCACAACATAATATTTGTAGATTACCTGGATGAATAAGTCCGTCGGAGATGACCATGAGTGTTGGTTCTTTCTGTTCGATGACAGTTGTCAACCAGCCATGTGCATCCAATCGTTATCGAACCTCTTCTTAACATATTTTTTCTGTTCTGGATATTCTCAGTGACGGTCAGAATGCGTTTATTTCGATTATCTCCAGCTTCCTGTCCTTTTCTATGTAACTCTCAGTATCTCTGCCGTACATAACCAGGAGGAACTTTTAATTAGAGTTTCACAGACAATGAGTTTCCGTATCCTTTCCCTTTCGCTACTCCAAAATATTCTGTTCCAAAAATAGGCCAGTGTTGTAGCTTCAGCTACTCGTTTTGTAATTTCTGAATTGGCGTGTTGGATTATATTCTATTCCCAAATGTATGTAACTTCGACACACTGCCATTTCCCCCTGTCAAGTTGCGTTCTGGATAGTTCTGCCAATATTGGCAGATATTTTGTTTTCCTGAGTGTTACGTTCTTAGACCCAACGTTTATAGTTTCCTGACAATTTTCGTGCCATATATTTTAAATCAAGCTTTTCGTTGGCAGTGAAATTTGACCGTCGTCAAACTGCCGTGTACACAAATAGGTTGCAACAAAACGAAGACTGTTGCCACGCATTTTCTTTTCCATTGATTTAGAGCATTTGTCGAGTAGTGGTAAATAGCGTGGGTGACTCACAATAATCTTGGCAAGATAAGGAGGACAGAAGGAGCGCAGTGTGTGTCCCCAGTGACGTCATCGGTGAGGCATGGGTTTCTCCAACCGCACCCCCACTCCTCCGCAATCTGACGAAGACCAGTTGCCCTATGAATAAAATGGCGGTAAATTCAAGATTTGCTGTAAAATTGAAAAGTAGCTCATTTGCACTAATGTGTTTCCTGTGAAAGGACGGCTATTGTCCTAAGTATAAATCGGTGGGAAATTCAAAATCGTGCATTGTCATGCTGGCTGATTTGGAATACTGCGACAGGCTCTACGACATTACAATGCAAGACCTGAAATACAGGTATCAGTCTATCTAAGCTGTCTGAATCGAATATGGCTGACCTGGAACACAAGATGCCGATCGAACATGGCGACAGCAGCATAGTGGCACAACTCTATGACTTCACAATCCAGTGCAGACCTGTTGGGCTATTTATAACAGTGTGAAATTCTTGTATAATGATTCAGATTTGAGATACTGGCGTGGTTCCACTACGACATCAGAATCCATGATGGGTGCCTTGGAATACAAAATGACGATCGAACATGTCGACCAGGAAGTACTGGGACAGGTTCCACATTGTCAGAATTTGAGTTCAGGAATATTGCCACTACGATGCAGCGACAAAGGATGATATTTCAAGTCCAGACCTGACTGCTGACCTGTTGTTCCTGGCTGCTGCTCAAAGAAATATGGTCACTGCTTCTCCCAACTCTAAGTTCGTATGCATCTTTATTTAAACAAAAACTGGGAGGACAGAGCTTCTGGAGACGCCACCTCTCACCTAATTCACCAAAGTAAAAATCCATACGGTACACCTTTACTAGGAACATTTGAATCTTTATGGAAACAAATACCTTACCAGGGAGACACCCCTCTCCCTGGTGAAGAAGACAGCGACTACACACCGTTGCTGCCTCGTAGAAGGATGAGCAGAGCTGTCGACCGAAGGGATATATCACAAGATATAATAGTGTGGCAGCAAGCCCACGACATGTTCGTGAAAGATCCAGGCAGAGAAGCACATCACACATAACCTACTGCCTACTGATTCGATAACCCAACACTGTGTGTGTATGAACCTGTATGTGTAAGATGCTATGCTTATTAAATTCACCACAAAATTATGAAATTAAAATGTTTGTGGCAATTTACCAACATTAACATAACAATAATGGCAGAGCCATTTTTGTCTTTATTGTTATTTCACCCTCCTGCACTCCAGGTGAGGTCTTTCAGTGCTACAGACAACTCGCTCTTCAGCCGATAGGCAATAAAAAGAAACAGGCAGCAGAAATGTACACAAAGTGCCAAAGAAACCGGTGGTGGCCTGCGTAATCAGAGATATGTAAATATGCAGAATATGGCGCTGCGGTCGGCAACGTCTATATACGACAACAAGTGTCTGCCACAGTTCTTAGATCTGTTACTGCTGCTACAATGGCAGGTTATCTAGATTTAAGTGACTTTGAACGTGGTTTTATAGTCGGCACACGACACAGCATAGGACACAGCATATCCGAGTTAGTATGAAGTGGGGATTTTCAAGTACGACCATTTCACGAGTGTACTATGAATATCAGGAATCCGATAAAACATCAAATCTCCGATATCGTTGCAGCCGGGAAAACATCCCGCAAGTACAAAACCAATGGCAGAAGAGCAACCCTTCCGCAAATTGCTGCAGATTTCACTGCTGAGCCATCAACAACTGTCAGCGTGCAAACCATTCAAGGAAACACCATAGATATGGGCTTTCAGAGCCGAAAGCTTCCGCTGGCCACAAGATTCCCCACACATGAACATTAATGAGCATATTTGGGATGCCTTGCCACGTGCTTTTCAGGAGAGGTCTGCAGCCCCTCGGTGTATTACGTACAGTATTTATGGGCAGCCCTGGAGGATTCATGGTGTCAGTTCCCTTCAGCGCTACTTCAAACGTCGTGTTGCGGCACTTCTGCGTGCTCGCGGGGGCCCGACACGATATTAGACGCGTGTACCAGTTTCTTTGGCTCTTCAGTGTACTAGGAATTAAAACTTTTTAAAGGTGAAGAATAAAATGGAAATTTTGATGTATGTGATACATGCCTTTATACTCTGGTAGTTAAAAACTGTAATGGGGAAAGGTAATACGAAACACAAGGGGCGAACGTTTAAAACAATATGACAAAACACTGATATCTGAAAGAAGGTCTTTACTGTCAGTAGAAATTGGAAGGTCCTGCTATAAGATAGGGTATGGGGTTGCCTGTTGAAGAGGGTAGGAATGTGGTGGTATAATGGTGGAGTACTGGTGCATTACAGCAATAGGATATGAGTGGCTGTTGCTACACAATAGGAGGTGGAGTGGATGGTGGAATTGGTGACACTAATAGCTTTTGAGAATATGGGTGTGTGGAAAGAAAGGCAGATGGGGAAGAAAGGGAGTAAGGAGAGGTGAGAAGGGGAGGAAGAGGAAACTTTGATAATGTGATCATCTTGGTGTTGATGCTCTTTTCTTCTGTGTTTGGTTTAACAATATGTATGTTTTTGGAGAGGGTCTGCCTTTAGCAAAAGACTTTTTTTTTAACCCAAACATGTTTCACTGCAGTTGCAGCATCTTCAGTGGGCTTTTATTTTTCATCTGTTAATGATAAAGAGTGTTCTTTGCTGTTTGTATACATGTAGCTATTAGTTTTTAAATCGTAATTACAGATATTCGAAAAAACACATAAATTACGAATTGATACCTTTTTACCACATGGTGTGGTTTTTCTGATGTGTTCTGTTTCAACAGTGACCGTTTTTTTCCACAGTTTGTCATCTGCAACCACTTATACCTTAAAGTAGACAAATTGTTTAAGCCAAAATTTCGATTTGAAAACTTATTATTTCTACGTCTGAAATTATTTAATTCTATGCGTGTGTGTGGTTGCATGTGTGTGTGCATGTGTGTGTGTTTGCGTATGGGGGATTGGATGGTGGAGGGGGGGCGGTGAGAGCTTTATTGGTTGGTCTTGTCTAATAATTCCTTGAGGGCAGAGAACAGAGTGCCATAGGGGAAAGCTGTTTATTCATTTATCACTTGTTTGCGTTCCACTATGACATTTTGTATCTGATAATTTTCTTCAATTATTAATTTTTGTGGGGGATCGTTGCTGCATTTGAGAATTTCGAATCAGTACTGACGTTTGTTGGGTTATGTTTCACGTCCATAAGGTGTTCAGCAAATGCGGAATGACAGCTGTTACTTTTTAATGCTCTTGTGTGTTCTGTGTATCTGGTATTAAAGTTTCTGCTTGTCTGCCCTATATAAACTGCTTTTCAGTCCTGGAGTGTTAGTTGAAAACAACTACAAGAATGAACTGCAGACAATCAGACAAATAGAAGCAGAGAACTGATATGACACAAACACTATAGATAAACTGAACCATAAAATTAAAACAAAATTAAAGAGGACACCCAACACACAAAAACAAAAGCCAGTTTATCAACTTACAAACACACAGAAGCCACTCAGGAGCACACATGAACAGGAAACATCCACAATGACAAGCAGATGGTTCACTCTCATCTACAACAACAAAGCAGTCCACAGAAGAGACAACATACTCAAAAAACAAGGGGTAAAAACAGCCTACAGGACAGACAACTTAACACAGAGAAAACTAAGGACAACACACAAGCACAGACAAACACAGCACATCTGGTATTTACCAAGTCACATGCCAGGACTGGAAAGCAGTTTATGTAGGGCAGACAAGCAGAAACATTAATACTAGATACACAGAACACACAAGAGCATTATACAGTAACATCTGTCATTCCACATGTGCTGAACACCTCATGGATATGAAACATAACCCAACAAACATCAGTATGGATTTGAAAATTCTCAAATGCAGCCCCCCCCCCCCACAAAAACTAATAATTGAAGAAAATAATCAGATACAAAAAGCCATAGTGGAGGGTAAACAAGTGATAAATGAATAAATAGCTTTCTGCTATGGCACTCTGTTCTCTGTCCTCAAGGAATTATTAGACAAGACCAACCAATAGAGCTCTCATCCCCCCTCCCACCATCCCAGTCCCCCACACGCAAAAACACACACACACACACACACACACACACACACAAAATAAAAATAAAATAAATCCCTAAACCTACTGTCACCCTCTCTCCCTCTCTTCCTTTTCACACACACACGCGCACAAAGGAAAATAGAATCACTAACACCTCTGAAAGATTCAAAACAACCACCAGGAACACCTTCAACTGTTCCACTGTCAGCCATCTTGTTTTTACACCTTCAATTGTTCCACTGCCCGCCATGTTTGTTTTTACAGCTGGTAAAGCAGTGAAACAGTTACGGTGACAGTGACTGTGACAACTCAATATATAGTGTTCGACAGTGATGAAGATGATTAAACGGAAAACGGAAGTGAATCATTATGTAAATAGACACATACATAGAATTAAATAATATCAGGCATAGCAATAACAAGTTTTCAAATCGAAATTTTGGCTTAAACAATTTGTCTACTTTAAGGTATAAGTGGTTGCAGATGACAAACTGTGCAAAAAAACGGTCACTGTAGAAACTCAACACATCAGAAAAACCACACTATGTGGTAAAACGCCATGAATTCGTAATTTATGTGTTTTTTCAAATATCTGTAATTACGATTTAAAATCTAATAGCTACATGTATACAAACAGCATAGAGCACTCTTTATTTTTAACAGATGGAGAACAAAAGCCCACTGAAGATGCTGCAGCTGCAGGGAAACATATTTGGGTTATAAAACAAAAAATGTGTTTTGCTAAAGGCGGACCTATCCAAAAACATACATCTTGGTAATGTGGGTTGGATGGGATGGACCAATAGCTGGTAGGATGGGTAAATGTTGGGGCATAGTTTATGATCTGGGAGGGGGAGATGCTAGATGTTCAGTTGGGACAGCGTATGGAGGGTCTGTAAGTGGAGGGTTGATGGGGTGTGTCGGTAAAGGTGCGGGAAAGTAGAGAGAAAACGATAGGATTATACGAATTGAGTTTGAGGATAGTGTAGATTATGCAGAGTTATTCAGTGTGAGTGATAAGAGGTGGGATTTTGGTGAGGTGGTGAAGGATCCTTGTGGTAGAAGGTAAACGCACATGATGCGGAGTGCATGGCGTTCGAGGAACTGGAGGGACTTGTAGAGCTTGGGAGGGGTGGATGTCCATGCAACATTGCATACCAAAGGATGTGGTTGCTTAGGGAATAGTATGTGTGAAGTAATGCTAATCGGTCTACTGGATTGAGATATAACTCACCGTGATCTCGTATGCCTAATGAAATTTTACAGTTTGTAAGGCTATCGTTGGCGAAGGAAAATAATACCGGTTAGTAGGGGGAAAGTATACAACAGATCCTTCTCGAGTATGAATCTGTTCTAAACTTAATCTAAATACTGATGATTATTTTGAAATTAGTGGAATATAGCGCAGTCGCTTACGAACCACACAGAGGGAAAAAGGATACCACGTAATATTTAATGCAAAGGAAATACTGATAATACAAAAAAATTGATTATCAGAAAAAGGATAATTAAACGGTCGCCAGCCCACCAGAAAAATAAATCTCCAAGACTCTTAACAAAGGTAATGGCAAAGAAATTCAAGCAAATAATCACTAGCTTGCCAACAGAAGGTTTTCACGCTTTTACACAGCACAGCAGTTCACGAGAAAATAAATGAATCAGAAAGCACTGAATTTGCACCTACTTATTCTGCAATATAAATTTTGATAGTAAAATTAAATGAAGTTGCTGGCTAAATAAATTACTTTCAGTAACCTCACCATAAGGTAATGCGAAATTTGGAAAAAGGCAAGCAATTTTATTTCAGTTATTAAACGATTGAAATGAATTTAATTTAAGCAAATGAGCAACTGATTTTACATTTAATACAACAACAATAAAATACATACCAAACCAGCAGAAGTCACTCGTTAAGCTAAATGCAAAACAAATGAAACTGTGCACTCTTAATTTGTGCTGTATTTTGAAATATTAGTTTTCCAGTGAAATTTTACGTCACTCTAAGTGAACGAAGTCAACACTAAAAAGTGCAAATTAATAAATTCTGTGTTATGCAATACAAGAATGAAAAGTTACCGAGTCAGAAAATTAACACTGAAACTGGTCATTAACAAACAAACAAAACTGGCAGAAAACATTTAAACAATTATCATATTCTTACAACACTCGATGATTGCATGGAAAAGAAAAGAGATCCTACTTGATAATAACGTCTGAAGACAATGACAACACAGGCACCCTACAAGTTTTAACTGTTCCAGATTGTTATTCAGGTTATTTGTACTTCGTGAAAGAAACGTTGGTGGGCAATGCCTACGTAAGTTTATAATTTTTCACTTAACAGTCTTACGATGTTGTAGCTGTGTGGACGAGGAAGAATGTAACGAAGACACTGGTGAGCTGCCGTTGTTGCTGCCGCTGGTGTTCGGTGGGAGCCCCTAGCCGTCTTCACAGCTACGGATAATTATGGGACAGGCAGTAGTCAGAAATGCAGTTTCCTCCGCCTGTCCACTACTACAGTGCTCTCAATAATCGCGGGCTAATGAATTATGTACACACAGACTGGCACACCGCGTCGGAAGTAGCACCCAACAAACACTTCCGCAGTCTTTCATCGCTCAAGCTGCTCTGGTTCCTTTCTGATCGCAGAGCAATGGAGACTCCATACGCAAAGATAAACAGCACCACAGCTACTACCATTTCGTCGTTGCTATCGATAAATTAAAATAAAGTTCCTTTGGCTATTACCTAGCAATTTACAATATCTGCATTATAATTGCAATCAACGATATACATTCAGAAAGAAATACACTGTTACATCCATTATGTATTAAAGATAAATTCTGTAACAAAGCCTACAGATTCAGAATTAGACGTACAGTACAAGTTATCAACAGATAATAAACGCCGAAAAATTGTGGATCATGCAGAAGATATTTTATCTGTATTTTCTGTGTTATAAATGGGGTGGTGTAGTTTCCATGTTAGGCCAGTTATAGTTTTAGTCTCTTGTGGACTTTCTGTTGGATAGTTAATAGGTGAGGTTTCCACGTTAGCTGCTGGTCGTAGGATAGTCCAATTTATTTTAGAGTGTTAGTTAGGTGGCCTGATGCACCCATGGTCTGGGGGTTGTGTCTTTGATTAATAATCAGAACGTCCTCGGTCCCAAGTTTAAACTCTGCACCCACTTAAATTTTGCAACCATCGTCAGCAGTGGCCCCTGAAAACTTCTATAATAAGAAATCATCTTCATTCAAGCAACGACCTTGTCAAAGAGGGTGCAGCAGCGGGCAGAGGTTCAGGGCACTCCCTTGCCCCATTGGCAAAATGCTCCAGACTGGTCCCCTGCACGGATCTTCAGGAAGGGACGGACAAAAGGGATGAGACCCCGATAAAAAGATTGAATAACCAAAGGAAGGGTAACATTCTGCTAGTCGGTGCGTGAAATGTCAGAAATTTGAACGTTGTAGGGCAGCTAGAAAATGCGAAGAGGCAAATACTAAGGCTCGGTCTAGATGCTGTGGGGGTCAGTGAAATGAAATGGACTGAAGACAAGGATTTCTAATCAGATGAGTACAGGGTAATATTAACAGAAGCAGAAAACGGTATAACGGCATTAGGATTCATTTTGCATGGGAAGGCAGGGCAGAGAGTGAGTTACTGGGAACAGTTCAGTGGTAGGGTCATTCTCATCAGGATAGCGAGGAAACCTACACCGACAACTATAGTCTAGGAATACCTGCCGACGTGGCAAGCCCAAGATGGGGAGATAGAGAAAGTATGTAACAGTAATGAATGAGCAATTCAGTACGTAAAAGGAGATGAAAATCTAATAGTCATGGGAGACTTGAGTGCATCTGTAGAGGAAGCAGTAGAAGAAAGGGCTGCGGGATAATATTGGCTTGGTACGAGGAATGAGAGAAGAGAAAGACTTATTGAGTTCTGCAGTCAATTTCAGATGGTAATAGCGAATACGCTGTTCAAGAATAAAAGATGAGAAGCTATAGCTGTAAAATGCCGGGAGGTACTGCAAGATTTCAGTTAGAATACTTCCGGGTTAGGCAGAGTTCCAAAATTAGACACTGGATTGTAATGCCTACCCAGGAGCAGATAAAGACTCAGGTCACAATGTAGTAGTGATGAAGAGTAGGCTGAAGTTAAAGCTATTAGTCAGGAAGAATCGATGCGCAAAGAATTGGGATACAGAAATGCTAAGGATTGAAGGCATACGCTTGAAGTTCTCTGAGGCAATAGATACTTCGATATGGAATAGCTCAGTAAGCAGTTAAGCTGGAGACGAATGGGCATCTCTAAAAAGGATATCGCAGAACCTGGAAAGAAAAACATAGGTACAAAGAAAGTGACTGTGAAGAGACTATGGGTAAGAGAAGAAATACCTCAGTTCATCGATGAAAGAAAGAAGAGCAAAAATGTTCAGGGAAATTCAAGAATACACAAATACGAGCTACTCATAAATGAAATAAATAGAAAGTGCATAGAAGCGAAGGCGAAATGGCCGTATGAAAAATGAGGACAAATCGAAAAAGAAATGACTGTCGGAAGAACTGTCTCAGCACATATACACATCAAAAAAAGTTTTGCATCGCCTCGGTTCCATGAGTTCTGGAAACTGTACAGAAAATAGGAATAGAAATCAATATAAACATCATCACCGCCCGTTTTATTGCTCATGAAAACCACACATCGCATGTTGTAAAACCATACAGCGAGACCTTCAGAGGTGGTGGCCCAGACTGCTGTACACACCGGCATCTCTAACACCCAGTAGCACGTCCTCTTGCACTGATGCATGCCTGTGTTCGGCACTGAGTTACAGACCCAGATCACAAATGACGACTTTTAGTAGAATTTTGGACCATAAACGTTATGAATCAGCTCGAAGAAAACTATTTATTGTCACCCAGCATGGATTCAGAAAATATCGTTCTTCTGAAACACATCTAGCTCTTTATTCTCACGAAGTAACAAGTGCTGTCGACACAGGATGTCAGATTGATTGCATATTTTTAGATTTCCAGTAGGCGTGACGCCGACTTCTAATTAAATTATGTTACTATGGAGTTTAGTCTCAGTCGCGTGGCTGGATTCGTGATTTCCTGTCTGAAAGGTCAGAGATAGTAATAATTGACCGAAAGTCATCGAGTGAAACAAAAGTAATGTCTCGCGTTCCTGAAGGAAGTACTACAGACTTTCTGTTATTCTTTATCTACATAAACCGTTAAGGAGACAGTCTGGGCAGCTTTCTTAGATGTTTTGGAAATTACGCTGCCACTTACCTTCATGATCAAAACAAATTGTGAAATGATTTAGAAAAGACATGTTTGATGCAAAAAGTGGCAATTGCATCTACATCATAAAAAATGTGGTCACCCACTTGAGCGCTACAAAGATTCCACTGAATTTCAGTCACATGATAAATCGCATAAATCTAAAGGCTGTAAACTAAACTAAATGCTTAGGGATCACAATTACGAATAACTTAAATTGTAACGATGACGTAGATAATGTTGTGGGGAAAGCAAACGAGACTGTGGCGGAACACTTAGAAAATGTAACAGGTCTACTGAAGAGACTGCTTACACTACGCTTGTCCGCCCTCTTCTGGAGTTTTGATGGACATTGTGGGATCCGCATCATATACATTTGACGGAGAACTTCGAAAATCCTCAAGCAATGGAAGGCCGTTTCGTATTATCCCGAAATAAGGAAGACAGTGACGCGGATACGGTACAAGAACAGGTGTGACACTCATCAAAACAAAGGCGTTTCTCGCAGCGCAGAACCCTCTCGTGAAATTTTAATTACCAATGTTCTCCTCAGGATGTGAAAATATTCTGTTGGCGCCCTCCTACAAAGGGAATAATCATCATCATTAGAAGAATCAGAGCTCGTACGGAAACATTCTTGTCAGGCACTTAATTGTGAATTGCGGAGTAATCGTGTAGATGTAGATGTAGAAGGGCAGTTTGTTTCGTATTAAAGTGAAATAATATTTTGTAAGTCAAAACAAAGGCGTTTTTCGATGCGGCGAAATATTTAAAACATCGACTATCTTTTCGTAATGCAAAAATATTTAGTTGACTGCCTTCTAGCTAGGGAGAAGTGACCACTGTAATAAAGTAAGAGTAATAACTACTCACATGGAAAGATGTAATGTTAGGAGTTAATTTTTCCCATGTGCTATTCGTGAGTGGAACGGTCAAAAAATAGTCTCAAAGCGGTTCTATGAGCCCTCTGACTCACACTTCAGTGTGAAAGGCAGAATACAGAAGATGTAGAAGCGGAAGTAGGTTCGCATTTATCCCAGCGTGCCTCGTGCCCCCGGATCAGGTCTCACACGTCAGCAACGGAAGAGCCTTGGAGTTAAGACTTACGCACCAGGTGTCTCTGGAAGAGCGCTTTCTACTAATGTAACTACATTACAGCTCTGAGCCCTGACAAGACCCGGGATATACACAAGCCATGTACCGAGATCACAGCATAAATGAAATTTGAAAATCAGCTCTACAACATTTCTGCAAGTCATTATTTACATAGGGCAATTATTTAAAGATAAAATAGCGAAAAATTCAGTCGAATAAAAACTGTAGATATAAGGCCATGCAACTCCTGACAACGAAATCGGTGTAAGCAGAACAAGAGAAATAGGAGGGAGGAGAAAAAGACTCTGCAGGAAAGGGCAATTTGTGTAGTACGACTTTTAGAGTAGACAATATGTTTCAATATAGTTACGTAAATTTTGCGTTAAGTACATTTTTCCGCAACATAAATAAGATAGACCAAGGCACCTCTAGGAAACTCACATAATCACTTCCTTGATTTGACGTAGGTCTCAGTTTATGTGGCGTATTTCCATTTTTTTTTTTTTTTTTTTTTTTTTTTTTTTTTTTTTTTTTTGAAAGACGTTCTTTCCTTTTATGACTTAACTATTCTGCAAGAATATACGTGACACTGAAATACTCTACTTTACCTGGAACGGTATTGCAATTCAAGCAAGAAAACGTTTTTGTTAAGTCAGGGACAAAGCGAGTATCTTAAAATGCGTTGTTTAATGAATAAACGAAAGAGTTCCTGAATGTGCACTTTGTTTTCCCTCTACTGAAATGCTTTAGGAATAAAATCTGTAACTAGGGCATTGCATTATTTATGTTGCCGTAGAAATGAGAAACTGTTCCTGAAGTTATTTTTATTATCTAGACCGAAGCAAAAGTCTAAAGACGAGATCGACGATTACACAGTTTTAGAGCATGACGTGAGAGAAACGATTGTAATCTGCTTCAGCGAGCTTTTTACAGATTCGCTGTAAGATCCGACAAACTTGGTAAAGTTCTTTACAAGATGTTAGCAGTTGTTCGAAGCGCAGGCTTTTGTAGCGAAGATCAGAGATAACGCTATTCTCTATACACCCTAATGAAAATACTTGTCGTTATTGGAACGCAGTGAACTGTTAGTTGTCATCCTCCCACCAGTTTTAAAAATTAATAAAGGCGGCTCGGATTAGGGAAGGATGGAAGAGGGAAGCAGGCGTGCCCTTTCGAAGAAACCATCCCAGGATTTCCCTTAAGCGATGTAGGTAAATCACGAGAAAGCTAAATGAGGACGGCCAGACGCGGGTTTCAGTCACCGTTTTCGTGAACGTGAGTCCAATGTGCTAAGCACTGCGCAACCCTGCTCAGTACCAGCAACTGGAATAAAATACGACGGATTTTAAGATGGAAAACTGATCGTCTTGAAAACCTGCAATATCTTTCTTGTAATTAAAGCACATCCTTGTATGTTTGAAAATTAGTACTTGAAAAAAAAAATATATCTTCGGTCGTTTCATTGTTTCAGTAAGACAGCTAAATGCAAATCTGATTATCAACATTATTAATAAGTGTTTTATGTACTCTCAGAGATATTTTGCAACTTACGAAGAAAATTATAGTTTTTCTCATTACTGCCGAGAATTCTCGAGGTAATGTCTTCCACAACGAGGGTGCACTTTTACAGTCCAGTTAGTACGAGACCAACCCTCCTGTCCGCGAAGAAAGTGAGGCCTTAAATTTTAGCTGTACTGATTTGTTGTTGCACACCTTACAAGTTTGTACCGTATGGAAAGCGGATGAAAAAATCAGTTTTTAATTTAAATGCCTAAAATTTATTCAGTAGCTGTTGATCCAGTCTTTTTTGCAAAGGTTAGTGCGCTTTTAGCTGCTGAGGAAAAGAATGTTGCTAATAGGTGAATTCATAGAATGGAAGTTCCTCTTTGAGAATGCGAGTCTTCTTTGCGAATTCTATTGATGAGGTTTTCTCGGGTGCGACGTTTTCTACTCACCTCTTTACAGCTGCTGGAACGAAGGGACGCGAATAGCCCAGCCTCGGCAGAGCAGTCTGCGGTTCAACGGCTATAAAAGAACGAACGACACATCCATCCCACATTTTGCCTGAAGATGGCGTGTAGGAAAATCGTCGAAACGTTGCGACAGCAGAACGCCGTGACTTGTCTCACAACATGGGAAGTTTTCATCGAAGTTCTCGTTTGATCAAAGTGTGAATACGAGCAAATGACGTTCAACATTTAGTATGCATCTCTACCATTTCTATCTGCGTACCTGAGATCGACGTGTTTGCTATTGTGGGCGTCAGAATCGATTTCAGGGATCCTGGGACGGGGGTTTTTTACCAGTCTGGGCTGCATTTATCCTAATCCTTCTAAATGGGTTGCGGTAGGAAGCCACTAGTCTGGTTTGTGAATTTCCGCGACAGCAGGCAGCAACTGCACTAACAGCAGCAGCAAATGGCCAGCGAAACCTCCCACATTCCGCTTTCTTGGTAAAGCCGTCTGCACACGTACTGTGATTTTGAACGTCCACTTTGAGCGTGGCGAGTTCAACGTGCTGCTGAACCTTCAGAAACGATGCGACTTGTGCATACGGTACGTGAGCCCCAACGTGGTATAAGCTTTCGCATCGCGCTCCAGCGGCAGTTGTTGGCTGCATGTGGCTCATAAATGAAACTGTTTACGAAATGAACGGGCGTAAAATTCCCGTATTACCTCTATTAAAACGCACATATCCTCCCTTGTTCGTATGCTAATTAAGGGGTTCTGTGTATAGTACACATAAAATAAAAACTTCAGTATCGGTGAAAACGTTATAGGGCAAACAGGAAAGTACCATGTCGTCAGTAAAGGACATGGGCCTATGAAACTTCCATTATTATAATATTGCGACATAACTTTACAGTAGTTCTCCACATCAAACAAAACGTATTTATCAATCTCACTTTTTATTAAAACCCTAAGGTCGTTCTTACTTAATAACAGATGCTGTTTAGTAGCAGAATCTTGACAAGATATGAAATACGAAACTTAAAAGAAGAAAGGTAAAATATCTTACTGCAAGTGGTACGAGCTGTCCTGTAGATTAAGCGAGTCGAACAAAGTTACTACTCAAAACGTTAACATAAAATGTTAGAGTGTTTACTTACATTAAACTAATAAGAAAGTATAAGAACCTATTTAAGAAGCAAAGGTCAGTAACGAAACTTTTGGATGTTGAGGACGCGAACCACCAGTACATCATACCTTTCGTCACAAGTCTGGGACGCTGCTTACTGTGCTAAAATAAACCTGAGTGTTCGTAGACTGCACGTAGCGTGTTAAGGCCCCTGAAACATTTAATTGTACCTATATTATTAACTGATATTTAAATGTCAAGAACAACGTGTTTCTGGTCGATAATCAATGTGCCTTTGCACTCAAACGGCGTTCTCTCATAACAAGCAAGTTACAATAATTATTTAACCAGGAATATGGCGTTTCTCCTCATTTTATTAAAACTTATCATACAATTAACGACGGGTTTTCGAGAGCTCCTCAATTTGTGGGTGCTCAGAAACACCGTATTTAAGCGGTGGTGTCTCGTGAGCATACATTTTCTATGTTGGCAAATTTTTAGACTCAGATAATCCTGAATGTGTGAAACAGCATTTGCAGTGTGACAGTTATGATTATGAACAAATTTATACAACTGTAGCCACTGTCAATAATAATAATAATTATTATAATATGGTCATTCCATGTTAATTCAACGCAGTATAGTAACAATTTCAACCTGACAATCACAGATTTGTTTCAGATTTGGTGCATTCTATGACCTAGATAAGAGATAGAAAAATACCAATTTGCAGGTGTGTATTACAACTGTGAAGAAAGTTATAGGTCTGTCAAGTTTGGAATCAGTGCGAAATTTACATGGGTATGTCACAACATAACTGACTGTAATTCTGTTTCTAATTCAGTTACAGCAATGAAAATGGTACCATTGGAAAGCTAACGAATAGAGCCTTACATTCATATGCTACATGACAAGTTTCTGAGAATGTTCACGCTGAAGGTCATTGACTATGACCTTTGACCTTGAATATCTCAGAACAGCACATCTTCAATTTTTTTGAAAAAAAATATATTTAATTGCTCCAGTATGTTACTATAAATATGGTAAATATCAAGATGGCACACCAAAGGCACCATGCACAAAAAATTAGTTTCTCAGGATCAATACACTACCGAAATGAAGAATGTAACACACATATATGGAACACAAATTACGATAAAGTGCAATACAGAAGTAATATTGCACAAAAATATCGTATACATTATTATAGCGGAATTATGAATTATTCATTTTACATTACATTATTTACATTACAGTTGTAATGAAAAGGCAATGAAAAGTTATCAGATCTCTCCTCACAATTCTCCAACCAAATTGTTATTGTTCGCCAGATCTGATGCAGGGAGATTGTATGCCCTTCCAGCTGGTGTCACTGGATCCACTCTTGTGATAATGTCACATTTTCTGATGACACAAGTGTCTGGTGTGACAGAGATGACGGAGATGGTCGATGTGGATGCACGAAATTGACCTTTACTTCATCTGTTTCTTCACATGTTTGTAAAACGTATGCAACCCACCAATGACTGTCATACGTACAGGTAACAAATCCATGTATATTTGTGAGCCGCGCATCGACTCGTGCTACACCTTGTGTTTAGATTTCATTTGTTTTCCTTTTCTTCCCCTGACATGTTCGTTTGATATGTTGTCTGTCATTAAGTGGCTGCTTGGTTGACTTATCCCTCTGCTATCGATAACTGCGTTTTTGCTTCCGGGAAACTGCTATGGAGGAAGTGAGATCTTTGACCGGTTGTAACCTCGTGTGGTGGCGCGGAAGTAGGGGCGGAGTGCTCTGAGAGAGTCTGGTGGACACGGGAGGGCAGTGTGGCTCTCCAGCGCGAAGCAGGCGTGGTCGGTTGTACCGAGTCGCCACGTTATGTATGTGTGGGTCCCTGCCATCGGAGGTCGTATACTGCCTGTTCGAGCATAATTGCAAGTTAAGTTCGTGAAAAGTTCAATCATTAAGTAATAATTTTGTGTAACCAGCGTCTCTTCTGCCTTCTGGCTTTCGGCGACCGGATTTCCTGTCCCTGGCACCGGTGTAATTGAAGACAGTGATCTTTCCTCCTCCTCTCGTTACTGTCCGATGGGAGGTGTAGTTTTGGCAGTTTAATTGTTTCGCTATTCTGCCGTGGGTTATGAGAAAATTCATGCTTCTTGTTGTTTGATCATGTGGTCGCTCATTCAGGACTGTGTGGTGTAATGTTTCCTTGCACGAGGTTAGCTCTAATTCTGTCAGCAAGTTAAGCCATCTTATAACAAGTTTTCGCTGGCTAAAAGTCGGTGCAGTGACCAGCCTTAGAGTGTCAATTGTATTTACGGGCGTATTTAAATTGGTCAGTATTCTGTCTAGCCTGAGAATCCCTGAGTGCGTGATTTGTGGCCGCCTTACACGGGTCCGTCATATCTGTTATGTTCTAATGATATTCCAGGACACTTTCGTTTAAAATTTTTTTGAATTCCTCCGAGTTTGTAAATTCCTTTTATTGCCATTAATCGTGTGTTTGCTGAGACCTGTTTAATTTTTTTAATGGCGGTGTTGGTAGCTTCACTACCTCACCGTACTTTATTAACAAAGTTCTGTATTTACTTTAGTAGTCTGTTTACTAATGTTCTTTAAATTTTTTTTAAATTTTTGTATTGCAATAAAATACTTGATTGCCGTTAGCGGCGTGTTTTAAAAGGTTGTTTATTGCTGTACTGCTAGCATCTGTGTTTTCTTTTTTAACTTTTTTAAATTGTTGTGTTGCTATAAATTACTTGATTGCCGTTAGCGGCGTGTTTAAAAGGCTGCTTATTGCCGTACTGCTAGTTTCTGTAATATACGAATAAAACATTTGTGAAAATCTCAACTCGACAATAAACTACTAGAAATTTGGCCCTGTTTCCCAACTTGTGGTGTGGCTTGCAGTAACCGTAACCACTGCGTGCGTCAATTTGTTAACAGCATTTCATTCACCATAGCAATCACTAACTCTTCACTACTCACTAAAGAAGCAGAATATGTCTTTGTCTTTACCAAACCTTTTTTAACTGGTATTACACAATGAAGCTTGCGGGTACCTGGAATCGTACTTGTGTTTTTGAAACGTTGTTTCAGCTTGGCCGTATCTTCATCATGATGGGAAACCGATGTATAATGGAAGACACATGAAGGAATATTTTCCTTGCTCCACCCAAACAACTGTTGTGATGTCAAAATATGGTTTTCGTGAGGCTGGCAAGTCTTGTTAATGTCTCTACAGTCCCTACCGCTCAGTCACAAGGTCCATTACCATGCGCTGTAGCAAAAAAATGCCATTCTGGTGTAACATCAAAATCTTCTTGATGGTAGTCCAGATTCATATAGTTCTTTCTGTTTTTGTATTGGGCAGCACATCCATCCGAAAACTAATAAAAGTGCTTTGGATTTGAAAACTGACATTCTAAGAAACTGATGAACTTTGTCTGGAAAGAATAAACACGCACTGTATCTCGCTGAAGGCAGTCAGGTATTTCCACGTATGATACATGTCGTATTTCATTAGTGCTTGAGTCTCTGTAGTAAGCTACAAATGGGTGAACTGTAGCCTGTGAATTATTCCAGTGGAATCCTTGTACCTCATGCTGAATAGTGAAGGAGTAATTTTCTGCAAAGTCACAAAGAACAAGAAACTCATTTACTTTGAGACCTTCTTTATGGTTTTACAGAAATGTGACTGCTGCTGCGAGATAAATGAGTGCGAAATTAGAATTATATTAACACATACGTTCAGCTGCTGACGGGCGTTGATATATATCAACGGGGACAGATGAAAATTTGCGACTGCAGGGCTGTCTCGCGCACGCTCCCCGCGAGACCCACATTCTCACTTTGTATGTCCACACTACATTCGTAGTGTCACACCCCAACACACTCATTACTCGTGGAAGACATTCTTACCATGTCCCATAAGAGTTCGGGGAGTATGTGAGCATACGCACAGAAGAAGACGGCCATGGCCGGTATTGCCAGAACTATATATGTATATGGATATGGTGTCTGTTCTTTCGGACATGGAAATGATTAAATTCGTATAGTTACGCCTTAATGCCTACCTGAATGGTGACCTGACTAAACCTAAATGAAACCAACTAAACCGCTGTACTCTCTTGTCGGGAACACAAAAGAATTACTGTATGATAAAATTCAAAAGTTAATAAACTATAATTCATTCAGAAACCCACAAAATAGGTTTTACTGTCAGTATAACATACAGAAACGTCCGACTTAATTTTATTATATATCGAGTGAATGGGTTTATCTGACGAGAGTGCTACCACATAATGGTATTTACGCCACTTGCCAAGCAACCCAGTGGCATTGACATAAACCTGCCTAGCTGTACACGCCACGAACCGCGCACATTGTTTATCTTATGCGCATGTGTTTGACCCATTAGAGAATTACGTCATGTCACTCCTTAAAATGTACACAACTGAAGGAGTGCCGCGCCCCTGACACCAAGTTTGACGGAGTCTAGAGGCGCGGTAGATTTAAGTGTCGTATAGTTCAGACTACTGCATCTACATTACGTTTTACAGCATTCAAAGAAAAATAACCGATACATACGCAAGGAGTCAGAAGTCTGTATGTTCATATGCTCTTGTGCTCCTACACAGCAGCCGCCGCTGTATGTACGTATGGTCTTTAGAGTTGGGCAACACAATTCTTTTTCCGAATTCGATTCCTACGATTCAATCTCACATTGCGAATCGATTCCTACGAGTCGTTCACGATTCTTTCTAGTGTGCGATGGCACGATTCTTACGGAATGCAAAAAGTTCATCTTACTCACAGATGGCAGGACATGTCTGAAATTGTCAATGGGGTTAGAATCGAACTGTGTCATGATAAGATATGTCAGAAATAGTTTATTTATGAGTAAACATGCATATGACGTTACAAATGTGATTCTCGATTCATACGTGTAGTGCCTTAATTGATGAAAGGTCACGTTTAATTTGATCTATTGTTTCAGTATGCCAGGAAAGAGGAGTCGATTTGTGCGAAAGGTGGTGCAAAATTACGTGGTCTGCCAGTTTGGTTGGGTGGCCTGAACGTATCTAACTACCGATGTCTGTTTTATATTAAAAAAAATGGCTCTGAGCAGTATGGAACTTAACTTCTGAGGTCATCAGTCCCCTAGAACGTAGAGCTACTTAAACCTAACTAACCTAAGGACATCACACACATCCATGCCCGAGGCAGGATTCGAACCTGCGATCGTAGGGGTGGCGCGGTTCCAGGCTGTAGCGCCTAGAACCGCTCGGCCACCCGGGCCGGGTCTGTTTTTAGTAACAAAATGTAGCAGTGAGGCAGACGTGGTTTGGCTCTTTTCATCCTATGTTTTTCTGTGCTAAGATGTCTTTCCAAGTCCACATCACCCTTGTAATTCATAACGCAGCTTGCAGCCATCGCACACAGCAAATTTAGCTTAACTTTCATTTCTTCTAAGTACAAAGCATAGGTATTTTGCTTTTAATTTGTCTGAGAACTTGCCCCCGTCACTACTATTTACGTGAGAAGACGACATACTTCTAAACAGTAGGATTCAATCGTATAGTGTGTTTTGCATTGCATCTGCAACAAACAAGAGGTACGTATTTATTCATCATACCTGGATTGCTTGATTTCAATCGTGTGTATTGGGAGCCGTGTACTCGCTGTATATCGTTTCTGTCATCACTAGTTCGTGTATCACTTGCGCAAACTAAGCTGACGTCGGCGCGGTGGCTGATGGGAGCGATAGTAAATGGGAAATGCCTTCACGCTCGTTGCCGTCAGCCACCGTCAAGTGACATTTTGGTTTTCACGCGTAATATTACGGCCCACGAACCTCGTTTCTTCGTTCCGAGCTTCCTTTGTTCACACGCATCCTCCACTTGACTTCCATCTGGTAGTCGTAATCATTCGGCACGACTCAGCATGATTCGAAAGTTGCCTTCGAAGCATAGCGTACTAAGAATCGATGAATCGTTTGAACTTGGAATCGTCACGACTCGGAAACACGCAATCGTTCTTACGATTCTTTTGAACGACGATTCGTCCGTATCACGACTCCATTCTTACGATTCTTTATTTAGAGTAGTTCAAATGAACGACTCATTCACGAATTGCCACAACTCTAACGGGCTTCAACTGAAAGCCAATATGGCGTCTCGCGATGCTGTACTGAAACGAGATGGCGTGCATGCGACGTAGGTGGCTTCCTGCCTTCTCATTGGCTAACGTTCCAACGCACGTTCACAACATCTGACACGCTAGATATTGCTCGGTACGTTTAGAAAGACTCCCTAACGTGCCATTCGACACTGTGGCGCTACAAACTCGGCACATCCAACACTCACCGCTCCAGTGCGCTGTCCGTGCGCAGCCGGTCTCGCAGCCAGAATCGGCGCGCCCTGCTGAACGCATTTGTCGACCTCAATTATGCAGCCGCGTGCCGCGGCGACCGCTGTTATTCATTAATCGAGATACTTTATTCATCGGCCCGCCGCATTAAATGCAACGCGCAGTCGCGGACGCGAACCAACTGCGGCGACGGCTCGGTACCCCTCTCCTCGACCTGGGCCGTCTACGTCACCTTCTTGTCATCGTCGTTCTCAAAACTCCCGCCACGCGCACACTATTCGCCGGCCTGTTGTAAGTGGGTCGTGCGGCATCCGTCAGGCCCTCTGCCGGAGGGTCCCATAGTATTCACAGGGGCTGCTCTCGCACGTGCGTCTCCACCGGCTTGAACAGTCCCGTGCTGACATGCAGGGTCCATGGATTCAAAAGGTTGTCTCCTTACCTGTACACCTTCATCCGCTCGATACAATTTGAAACGAGGCTCTTCCAACCAGGCAACATATTTCCAGTCATCAACAGTCCCACGTCGGTGTTTACGGGATCAGGCGAGGCGTAAAGCTTTGTGTCGTGCAGTCAGAAAGGTACACGAGCGGACCTACGGCACCGAAAGCCCATATCGATGATGTTTCGTTGGATGGTCCGCTGGCTGAGGTTTGTTGATGGCCCCGCACTGAAATCTGCAGCAAATTCCAGAATGGCTGCACTTCGGTCATCTTGAACGTTTGAACGATTCCCTTCAGACGCCGTAGGTCCCGTTCTTGCAGGGCCTTTTCCAGCCGCAGCGATATCGGACATTGCACGTTTTACTCGATTTCTGATATTCACGGGACACTCCTGAGATGGTCGTACGTGAAAATCGCCACTTCATCGCTACTTTTAAGACGCTATGTCCCATCGCTTATGCGCCGACCTATAATACCATGTTCATACTCACTTAAACCTTGACAGCCTGCCATTGTATAGCAGCAGTAACCGATATAAAAACTGCGCAAGGCGTTTGTTATCTCAAACTGGCGCTGCCGATCGCAGCGCCGTATTCTGCCTGGTTACATCTCTATTTGAATACGCGTGTCTGTACCACTTTCTTCGACGCTTCAGTTGTTGTTGTTGTTGTGGTCTTCAGTCCTGAGACTGGTTTGATGCAGCTCTCCATGCTACTCTATCCTGTGCAAGCTTCTTCCTCTCCCAGTACGTACTGCAGCCTACATCCTTTTGAATCTGCTTAGTGTATTTATTTCTTGGTCTCCCTCTACGATTTTTTCCCTCCACTCTGCCCTCCAATACTGAATTGGTGATCCCTTGATGCCTCAGAACATGTCCTACTAACCGATCCCTTCTTCTAGTCAAGTTGTGCCACAAACTTCTCCCCAATCCTATTCAACACCTCCTCATTAGTTATGTGATCTACCCATGTAATCTTCAGCATTCTTCCGTAGCACCACATTTCCAAAGCTTCTATGCTCTCTTTGTTTAAACTATTTATCGTCCACGTTTAAGTTCCATACATGGCTACACTCCATACAAATACTTTCAGAAACGACTTCCTGACATTTGAATCTATACTCTATGTTAACAAATTTCTCTTCTTCAGGAACGCTTTCCTTGCCATTCCCAGTCTACATTTTATATCCTGTCTACTTCGACCATCATCAGTTATTTTGCTCCCCAAATAGCAAAACTCCTTTACTACTTTAAGTGTCTCATTTCCTAATCTAATACCCTCAGCATCATCCGACTTAATTCGACTACATTCCATTATCCTCGTTTTGCTTTTGTTGATGTTCATCTTATATCCACCTTTCAAGACACTATCCATTCCGTTCAACTGCTCTTCCAGGACCTTTGCTGTCTCTGACAGAATTATAATGTCATCGGCGAACCTCAAAATTTTTATTTCTTCTCCATGGGTTTTAATACCTACACCGAATTTTTCTTTTGTTTCCTTCACCCCTTGCTCAATATACAGATTGAATAACATCGGGGAGAGGCTACAACCCTGTCTCACTCCCTTCCCAGCCACTGTTTCCCTTTCATGTCCCTCGACTCTTGTAACTGCCATCTGGTTTCTGTACAAGTTGTAAATAGCCTTCCGCTTCCTGTATTTTACCCCTGCCACCTTCAGAATTTGAAAGAGAGTATTGCAGTCAACATTGTCCAAAGGTTTCTCTAAGTCTACAAACGCTAGAAACGTAGGTTTGCCTTTCCTTAATCTAGCTTCTAAGATAAGTCGTAGGGTCAGTATTGCCTCACGTGTTCAAATATTTCTACAGAATCTAAACTGATCGTCCCCGAGGTCGGATTCTACTAGTTTTTCCATTCGTCTGTAGAGAATTCGCTTTAGTATTTTGCAGCTGTGGCTTATTAAACTGATTGTTCGGTAATTTTCACATCTGTCAACACCTGCTTTCTTTGGGATTGGAATTATCATACTCTTCTTGAAGTCTGAGAGTATTTCACCTGTCTCATACATCTTGCTCACCAGATGGTAGAGTTTTGTCATGACTGGCTCTCCCAAGGCCATCAGTAGTTCTAATGGAATGTTGTCTATTCCCGGGGCCTTGTTTCGACTCAGGTCTTTCAGTGCTCTGTCAAACTCTTCACGCAGTCGTGTGGTGTGTACTGCGTTATCTTAGTGTCTGCTTTTAGTGTGTGTGGGAAAAATTACTGAAGCGCTTTGACGTACGAAGTGTCCAAAAATAGAAAGTGGGGTCGTCCTCGAATCCACAGTCTGAAATCATCTTTGAAAAACGCCGGACAACGTATGGCATTCAGAGGATAATCACGAGAATACGTCTGCAACGTAAGACGATATATTGAGCTGGAAAGGGAGAATCGAGGGTCTCTTGTTTCCGTTAATAAAGGAGTCGAGAGGACTGCGGTGACATTAAGAGTAAGCAGAATAACCGTTATAAATACAGGCAAGGAACAAAATGAAAATCTGAATACACATTCCGAATCATCAAACCTTGATTCAGAGCCGCCAAGTCTGGGAACTCCCGGGGAAGAAACGATGGGTCCAGAAACATGTGACTAATCTTGATGCTTCCGAACAGAATGCGATTCGCAAACATTTCTATGTGTGTTATCACCGTAGAGAGAATCCAACGTTACGAAAACTGTGTGTAAGCTTCAAGAAGCTGGTCTTTTTGTGGGCAATAAGCCATCTCTTCGGTTGGTATTATAAAATTTGGGTTTTAATTACGAAAAAGTATCTCGTCTGTAGGTACTCTTGCAACAACAAGATATTGCTGCATGGCAACGAAGATTTTTGTGGAGGTAAGTGACACTGATTCCGATAATTTAGTGTGGCTATATGACGTGGTGTATTCTGGTCATACGCGGAACGTCTTTCGATTCACAGGAAGGAATTGGAATACCTGTCGGCAAAGGAAGCAGATTAAATGCTGTTCATGAAGGTACAGCCCGCAAACTTTTTCCTGACTGTTTACACGTTTCCAGGTCAAAGAAAACCTCGGATTTTCATGAGTCAATGAACCACACAACCTTTTTACGATGGTCTGAAAATCGCTATTGCCGGATTTGGAGAAACCATCGTGCATTATCATTGACAATGCGCCGGACCAGACGGTTGTAAAGAAACAAAGCCCCAACGATGTCTTCTGGAGAAGTTTACGAGGAAATAATGTAAAATTCGGTGGTGGAATGAAGAGGATGGAACTACTAAATCTTATGTCACAGCATAAGCTACGACACCCAACATACATTGTTGACGAAGTTGCCAACAAGCATGGACGTCCTGTAATAATTAGATTCACGCCCTATGATTGTCACTTTACTGCTACAGTGCTCATATGGTCCAAATCAAGGGGTACACAGCACGGAAGACAAGAAATTCGCGCTTTCAGAAGTGGAAAGACTTTTACATGCAGCTGTTTCTGAAGTAACTTCGGAAAACTGGGGCAATGTTGTACCACATGCAGAAAGTTTTATTCAGGAAGCTTGGAAGAACGAATGCATATTGGAAAATAGTGTTTCCGAATTAATTAGATAGTCGTTGGGGAGTTATCTGAAAGTTCCGGCGATAAAGATGTAAGCAACATTTTTCAGCTGTGGGACACAGAACACGTCGAATAATGGTAATTTGCAACTAAATTTGTACCACAAGCTGCGACATGGTCGCGAATCGACGACCCGAATATAGAATAAATTTCCTTTACTTAACGTCTACGACCAAAAATTTTTTGCCATCAGAGTACTGGTTCCGGTCTATAATGACCATCTTCAGATGTTTTATAAAAACATGACCTAATATACTGGAGCCATAGTGGTATCGTAAATTATATACACTACTGGCCATTAAAATTCCTACACCACGAAGATGACTTGCTACGGACGTGAATTTAACCGACAGGAAGAAGATGCTGTGATATGCAAATGATTAGCTTTTCAGAGCGTTCACACAAGTTTTGCGCCGGTGGCGACATCTACAACGTGCTGACATCGCGAATGTTTCCAACCAATTTCTCATACACAAACAGCAGTTGACCCGCTTTGCCTGGGGAAACGTTGTTGTGATGCCTCGTATAAGGAGGAAAAATGCGTACCATCACATTTCCGACTTTGCTAAAGGTCTGATTGTAACCTATCGCGATTGCGGTTTATCGCATCGCGACATTGCTGCTCGCGTTGGTCGAGATCCAATGACTGTTAGCAGAATATAAAATCGGTGGGTTCAGGAGGGTAATACGGAACGCCGTGCCGGATCCCAACGGCATCGTATCACTCGCAGTCGAGATGACAGGCATCTTATCCACATGGCTGAAACGGATCTTGCAGCCACGTCTCGATACCTGAGTCAACAGAAGGGGACGTTTACAAGACAATAGCCCCCGCACGAACAGTTCGACGACGTTTGCAGCAGCATGGACTATCGGCTCGGACATCATGGCTGCGGTTACCACTGACGCTGCATCACAGACAGTAGTTCCTGCGAAGGTGTACTTAACGACGAACCTGGGTGGACGAATGGCAAAACATATTTTTTTCGGATGAATCCAGGTTCTGTTTACAGCATCATGATGGTCGCATCCGTGTTTGCCGACATCGCGGTGAACGCACATTAGAAGCGTGCATTCGTCATCGGCATACTGGCGCATCTCCCGTAGTGATGGTATGGGGTGCCATTGGTTACACGACTCGGTCACCTCTGGTTCGCATTGACGGCACTTTGAACAGTGGACGTTACATTTAAGATGTGTTACGACCCTTGGCTCTACCCTTCATTCAATCCTAGCGAAACCCTACATTTCAGCAGGATAATGCACGACCGCACGTTGCAGGTCCTGTACGGTCCTTTCTGGATACAGAAAATGTTCGACTGCTGCCCTGGCCAGCACATTCTCCATATCTCTCTCCAATTGAAAACGTCTGGTCAATGGTGGCCGAGCAACTGGCTCGTCACAATACGCCAGTCACTACTCTTGATGAACTGTGGTATCGTGTTGAAGCTGCATGGGCAGTTGTACCTGTACACGCCATCCGTTTGACTCAATGCAGAGACGTATCAAGGCCGTTATTACGGCTAGAGGTGGTTGTTCTGGGTACTGATTTCTCAGGATTTACGCGCCCAAATTGCGTGAAAATGTAATATCATGTCAGTTCTAGAATAATATACTTGTCCAATGAATACCCGTTTATCATCTGTATTCCTTCTTGGTGTAGCAATTTTAATGGCCAGTAGTGGATATTAGAACATGTTTTTATAAAACACATGTGAAGATGGCCATTATAGACCGAAACCGGTTGTTCCATAACAAAAAAATTGTGACCATAGACGTGAAGTAAAGGAAATTTAAAATTTATACATTTTGGTGGTGCTGGTTTCGTTGTCTTGGTATTTTGAGTTTTACAATTTGTCGCAAAATTTGCGGCACAAGATAAAAATCTAAAGCTAACACCACTACGCGGCGGTATGTGTACTGCTCTCCCCCGCCCGTCATAATTTATTATCAGCGCTTCAGCTGTAGCAGAAACGTGCGCACAGTTGCAGCTGGCAACATTACTCGGCCACTCAAAGACCTGAAAAACAAAAAAATGGTTCATATGGCTCTGAGCACTATGGGACTTAACTGCTGAGGTCATCAGTCCTCTAGAACTTAGAACTACTTAAACCTAACTAACCTAAGAACATCACACACATCCATGCCCGAGGCATGATTCGTATCTGCGACCGTAGTGGTCGCGCGGTTCCGGACTGTAGCGCCTAGAACCGCTCGGCCACTCAGGCCGGCAACTAACAAAGTAGTTTTACTCGTACTATAGTTAGTACCTCTGTAAAAAAAAAAGTATCCGAATTATTTACGTTATCTAAGTGTCCACTACGTTGCTAGATTGTGTGATGTCATAGTTAAAGCTTTAAAACGAGCGTGTTGTTAGAAATTATGATACTGTAGCATAATTCTGATGTCTCAAACCAAAGAACTGTGTGGATAGGGAACGGCGCAGCGCTGCAAGCTACACAAGTAGAGTGGTGATCAATAACTCCAGAGAACAGAATCAAGCCTATAGGGAAGACCGGCCCTCTAATGCTGACGTGTGGACTATTGCCTCGATCGCGGACACCGAGCTAGCAATGACTGAGAAATTTTGCAGTATTTTAACTGTAATCACCTCCGACCTGGTTGCCGACTCAAAAGACGCTGCTGCAGTATCAAGCAGAGGGCTACCCACCCACGCAAACAGGTGCCAACGCGCCGGTGGATGAATGTGCGCGGCGTTGCAAATAAGCTCCAGGCACTACATTCCCTGCTTCCTCCCTCTCTGGACCAGTCATAATCCACCTTTTGGAACTAGTGTTCATGCGTTGCCAATGTCAGCCTCGGTCAACCATAGCTCTCAGGCAGAGTAAAAGGCCATGTAATACAACTATTGATTCACTATTGCAAGGTATACGACTTTGGTAGGAGACATGTACAGACTTCGAGTAGGAGAGTTACCAATCTTTCTGGGTCCATCACATTGGTAAGATTAGCCTGAAGTTTCCAGAAAACATGTGCAGGGGTGGCACAACTGTTACATTCCACATCCCACCTCTTACACGAAAAGCGTACTCGCCATATCGGGAAAGTTTAGCGACAAAATACAATCCCACGAGGTCACTGATTGTGGGAGAGATCTGTTAATGCTCCCAGGCGGAACAAAGAAACCAAGATACGGGAATATACTGAACCTCCAAAAAAACTGGTATGGGCATGCGAACTCAAGTACAGAAATTTGTAAACAGGCAGAATACGCCTCTGCGGTTGGCAACACCTACACTCCTGGAAATGGAAAAAAGAACACATTGACACCGGTGTGTCAGACCCACCATACTTGCTCCGGACACTGCGAGAGGGCTGTACAAGCAATGATCACACGCACGGCACAGCGGACACACCAGGAACCGCGGTGTTGGCCGTCGAATGGCGCTAGCTGCGCAGCATTTGTGCACCGCCGCCGTCAGTGTCAGCCAGTTTGCCGTGGCATACGGAGCTCCATCGCAGTCTTTAACACTGGTAGCATGCCGCGACAGCGTGGACGTGAACCGTATGTGCAGTTGACGGACTTTGAGCGAGGGCGTATAGTGGGCATGCGGGAGGCCGGGTGGACGTGCCGTCGAATTGCTCAACACGTGGGGCGTGAGGTCTCCACAGTACATCGATGTTGTCGCCAGTGGTCGGCGGAAGGTGCACGTGCCCGTCGACCTCGGACCAGACCGCAGCGACGCACGGATGCACGCCAAGACCGTAGGATCCTATGCAGTGCCGTAGGGGACCGCACCGCCACTTCCCAGCAAATTTGGGACACTGTTGCTCCTGGGGTATCGGCGAGGACCATTCGCAACCGTCTCCATGAAGCTGGGCTACGGTCCCGCACACCGTTAGGCCGTCTTCCGCTCACGCCCCAACATCGTGCAGCCCGCCTCCAGTGGTGTCGCGACAGGCGTGAATGGAGGGACGAATGGAGACGTGTCGTCTTCAGCGATGAGAGTCGCTTCTGCCTTGGTGCCAATGATGGTCGTATGCGTGTTTGGCGCCGTGCAGGTGAGCGCCACAATCAGGACTGCATACGACCGAGGCACACAGGGCCAACACCCGGCATCATGGTGTGGGGAGCGATCTCCTACACTGGCCGTACACCACGGGTGATCGTCGAGGGGACACTGAATAGTGCGCGGTACATCCAAACCGTCATCGAACCCATCGTTCTACCATTCCTAGACCGGCAAGGGAACTTGCTGTTCCAACAGGACAATGCACGTCCGCATGTAGCCCGTGCCACCCAACGTGCTCTAGAAGGTTTAAGTCAACTATCCTGGCCAGCAAGATCTCCGGATCTGTCCCCCATTGAGCATGTTTGGGACTGGATGAAGCGTCGTCTCACACGGTCTGCACGTCCAGCACGAACGCTGGTCCAACTGAGGCGCCAGGTGGAAATAGCATGGCAAGCCGTTCCACAGGACTACATCCAGCATCTCTACGATCGTCTCCATGGGAGAATAGCAGCCTGCATTGCTGCGAAAGGTGGATATACACTGTACTAGTGCCGACATTGTGCATGCTCTGTTGCCTGTGTCTATGTGCCTGTGGTTCTGCCAGTGTGATCATGTGATGTATCTGACCCCAGGAATGTGTCAATAAAGTTTCCCCTTCCTGGGACAATGAATTCACGGTGTTCTTATTTCAATTTCCAGGAGTGTATGTAATACAACAAGTGTCTGCCGCAGTTCTTAGGTCGGTTACTGCTGCATTGGAAGGTTATCACAATTTAAATGAGTTAGAACGTGGTGTGTAATGGACACAGCTTCTCCGAGGTAGCGATGAAGTAGGGATTTTCCCGTTTGAAGATTACACAAGTGTGCCGTGCATATCAGGAATCCGGTGAAACATCAAATTTCAGACATCGCTGCAGCCGGAAAAAGATCCTGCAAGAACGGGACCAACGACGCCTGAAGAGAATCATTCAACGTGAGGGAAGTGCAACCCTCCCGAAAATTGATACCGATTTCAAGGCTAGGCCATCAGCAAGCGTCAGCGTGCGAACCATTCAACGAAGCATCATCGGTATTTACTTTCGGAGCCGAGAGCCCACTCGTATACCCTTGATGACTGCAGGACACAAAGCTTTACGCTCGCCTGGGCCTGTCAACACTGACATAGGACTGATGAGTCTGGAAGCATGTTGCCTGGTCGGACGAGTGTTGTTTCAAATTTTATCTAGCATATGGACGTGCACGGGCATGGAGACAACCTCATGAATCTATGGACCCTGCATGTCAGCAGTGACTTTTCGAGCTGGTGGAGGCTCTGTAATTGCGTGCGGCGTGTGACGTTGGCGTGACATGGTGCCACTGATACGTCTAGATACAACTCTGAGAAGTGACAGGTACGTAAGCACCCTGTCTGATCACCTGCGTCCACTCATGTCCATTGCGCTTTTCGACGATTGGGAAATTCCAGCAGGACAATGCGACAGCTCATACGTCGAGCATTGCTACAGATGGCTCCAGGAACACTCTTCTGAATTTAAACACTTCCGATGGCCACCAAACTCCTCAACATGAACATTACTGATCATATATGGTACGCCTAGTAGCGAGAAGAGATCTCAACCCCCTCGTACTCTGTCGGATTTAAGGACAGCCCTGCAGGATTCATGGTGTCAGTTCCCTCCGGCACTAATCGAAAGTGAGCGACTCACAGAGGTGATAGCACCTCTCCTGCTGTACTATAAAATGCGAACTTAGAGAGCTGCAAACTCGTGCACTGTCTGTTAATAAGCCGAGTCTCCGAAAACGCATACGCAACTACAGTTAATATTCCGCAAACAGGAATTATCTTGTGGACAACAAACGCGACTGACTGCGGGCAAAACGACCTGTATAAGTGGAACCACTACCATTTCGTCTAGATTCCCACAACCGTCTCGAGTGAACACTGCTTCCATTACAGATAGCCACAGCCTAAACATTCGGACATTTGTTGACAGTGACCACGGGAAAACGTTCTATCCAAGACTAATAAAAGGCAGGAAGTCACTGAACTGTGTGTCGTCCGCAGTGACGGTAAAAATTCCCGTAATCTCAGAGTCTAGAACACAGAAAGGTAAAAAAATGGGAGCTGCGTAGTGCGAACACACATTGGCTGCATCGTGGGAAACCTTCTAGGGACGCTAATGAAAAAAGAATAATCTGGTTTTAAACACGGGATGCGAAAATGTGAATCCGCGGAGCTAGCCACTGCGCCAGGAAATTTTATTTTATTCCTTATATCTCCTTCCTGTCCCTTCAGCATGTCCTTCGGCTTGCCGTACCTGCCTCCTCAGCCTTTCCTTTGAGTTTTAATGAACTTGTACTTTTCTGACCTTGGCCAGATGATCACTGCTGCCCGGGAACAGTCTCAGCTCAATGACCCATTCACAGTTCATTTTCGCGGAGGGTTGTTTTCCAGTTTATTCCACAATCAATTTGACTAGAAGAAGGGATCGGTTGGTAGGACATGTTCTGAGGCATCATGGGATCACCAATTTAGTACTGGAGTGCAGCGTGGAGGGTAAAAATCGTAGAGGGAGACCAAGAGATGAACACACTAAGCAGATTCAGAAGGATGTAGTCTGCAGTACGTACTGGGAGATAAAGAAGCTTGCACAGGATAGAGTAGCATGGAGAGCTGCATCAAACCAGTTTCAGGACTGAAGACCACAACAACAACAGCTGTTCTGCTTGCCGTAATGGTGGGAATCTTGAGCGGAGTCTATTTCGTCGTAAACTTGTTATGTCTTCCTGTATGGGTAATTCCAGGCTCTCCTGTAGCATGCGTGCGGTATTCCATAAACAAGGTCTCGCTTCTGCGGATTCCACAGTCGGAGGTTCGAGTCCTCCCTCGGGCATGGGTGTGCGTATTGTTCATAGCGTATGTTAGTTTAAGTTTGATTAAGTAGTGTGTAAACTCAGGGACCGATGACCTAAGCAGTTTGGTCCCATACGATCTTACTACAAATTTACAATTTTTTTTCTGCAGATTGCGCGTGGATGGATGTTCAGTGTTTATCGGTTTGCTTCAGTTATCAACCGCATGGTGTGGTTCAGCTGGACGTCGATCAAGTTGGCGTGGCAGCTGTTTAGCCACACTGGGGCACAATACACGGTTGCTTAGAAGACAAGCGCAATTGATGATGTGTGCAAGGTATCTGATGAAGCTCCTCATCCCATTCCACACAATTTTTAATAATATTGTTAGGAGTTTTTATCTTTGTAGCAGTATTTTCAAGAAGTTTTCTATATGACACTAAAGAACATAGGCAACTTGTCATGGCAGAGCGTTTCCGTTAAGTTTCACTCTGAGCTCCGTGTCAGCTTGTTTGTTTGTCAGATGGAATGTACGTATTTCAGTTTTACTTGTACTGGGAAGTCGCCACTTTCTAAAATTGGCGCTCGTAACGGCTAGATCTTCTGTGTGAATTGTCTCCGCTCCTCCAAGATCCTTGGTACTGACCTGATATTGTATCGGAAAGATCAGAGATATATAGATTAAATAATAGGGGGGCTAAGCCGGAGCCCTGTGGTAGACCATTACTTAATTTTCTCTCCTTGCTCACATTTTCTTCCAAGTAAACACGGAAATATCTATTGTTTATCATGGTGTTGATGAGAATTACAGTGTCTCGGCATTGGATTGTTTCTATTAATTTGTATATCATCCCTTCTCCCCAGACCGTGTCACATGCTGCAGTTAGGTCTATGAACGCAGAAGATGTCTTCACCTTTTCCTGGAAACCAGCCCCTATGAAAGTTGTTAGGGCCAGAAATTTCTCTGTGACGTGAAACCCGCTTGCTCAGCTGTGATGTGTTCCAGAATGAAGCAACTAATTCTGTTATAGATGAGCTTCTCCTAGAGTTTATGGAAATAGATCTGAAACCTTTAGCGTGGTCAGCTGGTTTACCTGGTATCAAAATTGCCACTATTATTGTTCTCTTTAGCTCGTTGGGCAATGGTCCACCATCTAGGATATTGGGGAAGAAGAGGAACAGCCATTTTTCCTAACTTTATCCATGTTTACCAGAAATTCGGATTGTATATTATCCAGACCGGATGCTTTACCATGTTTAGTTTGTTTCAAGACCTCATCCAATTCAGTCAACGTAAAGGGTGAAGAGAAATTGGATTCGATTGGGCACTGAGCTTTTAGAGAGGTGAGTTCTTGTTTTATTTTAGAAGTAAGTTGTTTTTCACATGATGAATAGATGTTTCAACTATATGGTTAGCGATTTGGCTACCTGGAATACCATGTTTCTACCCAGGTTTATTGGAGGCTCCGCCAAGCTTCCGCAGAAGACTCCATGCCTTTCTACTCGAATGTCTCTAGTTTACTTTTTTACCATTGCACACCATCGGACTCTGCTAGCAGCGTCAAGACTTTGGAGGAGGTCGTCTGCAATATCGCTGTTGCGAATTTTGCTATACTGTACATAAAGCTGTGCACAGTGTTCATTTGAGGCTGGTATATATTCCTTTCTGTACCCACGTGGGATAAACTTTTTGGCAGCAGTAAGAACAGACCCAACGAATCGAAGGTAGTTTTCATGTTCTGGTGGAATAAAACAGATATATTTATCTAGGTGATCAGCAAAATTCCGCCAATCAGCCCTGCGGAAATTCCATCTAGGTCGGGGAACAGATCTCGCTATTGGTACAGTGAACCCCGTATCGAGGATTACCGGTCTGTGCTGGCTGTGTGGCAAATTGGGTACGACTTCTCTGAATATAGGCGCTGGGTGCCCTCTGCAATGTTGGGACACGGAGATCCGAGTTGTAATCTCTTCCGCAAGCGACCGACCTGGAAGTCCTCCAATCCTTGGCATCATAAGCCAGGAATAGGTTCTAATTTTCAGCCCCATCGTTGAGTGCAGCACAATACTGACTGCCGCGTGCATAGTCCCAGTGATCGTGGTGAATATTATAATCTCCAGCATAGATCGATGGGTGGCAGGTAATTGGCAGAACATACAGTGGCCATGACATGTTAGGTGGCTTATAAATGATATTAATAATGCTCTCCTCCACTTGTGTAGAGACATAATGGCCCTCATTTTCTGTATTTGTCGCAATGAGATGAGCATGCTCGATATTGCTCTTTATGTAGGTGACAACACCATACACACTATCATATATAGCACCGATAAGATCGAGGCCATGGATCCTACCTCTTCTGTGCAGGTCTTCCATAGTTGGAGCACGTGCTTACTGGATTAGAATTATGTCACTATCATTATCTACAAGGAGTTTAGATAGGTACTCGTCTTTAGCTCGGTTAATGACTTCTATGTTTAAGTGACATACTCGGATTGAAGGGCCTTTTAGTCAGCTTTTGATTTGTCTGCATGTCTGTAGCCAGGAAATCAAATATCTGGTCTGGCTGACTATTCGTTCTAGCTCATTTAGTCTTTCTTGGCGTGCATGTGTAGTATTCCACTATGGATGCAGCTTGCTTACACCCCTCAACATTATGGGTATTGGTACTGATACATGACCTCTTACAGCCCTTCTAGTTTGTACTTAACATTGTATTTTGCTGTATCATTCCTCTACTCCGACTTAAGCCCCACTACAGCTAAAAACATTTGTGCTCATTTGACCTGCATTGAACCCTGCCATACCTTGAATAACATAAAACTTTTGTATGTAAAATCTGTCTCACTTTTCAAATATTAAATCAAATATTATGGTTGAAACGTCCCCTTTTGAAAATTAATAATTGCTGTGCTGGTAAAACTCTTACGTTATTTAAATTTCAAACGGCTGGGTAAAACTGAACGTGCTCAGACATTTCCCTCTTTACTTATTCTGATCATCAATAAACTGACACACAATATTTTTAGAGCAGCGCAATCAGACTTTTAATAATCCCTACAAAAGAATGGCCCTGACTAACAATAACCTATACCTTTCATGAATCACTTACCTCACAAAAATCTTCGTTACTCAAACTACTGCAATACAGCGAGCGCCACTACTGCCAGCTAAATAAAAGATTCTAACTACTGAAAGCACTAACTACTGATAGTCATAGTTAGGAAATGAAAGATTTTGGTAGAGAATAAACTCTGTATTTACCTTAATAGTGTTCAAAACTCATTATATATATATATATATATATATATATATATATATATATATATATATATATATATATATCAATTCATGACATCCAGTCTTACAAATTTCCTTTTTCTGACGGACACACATCCAGATCGTCCGTCCGCTCTCAAAACGCTGCCATCTCTCTCTCCCCACATCCACCACTGCTGGCAGTTCGCCTCCAACTGCGCAACGCTACGCGCTGTTGGAAGAATATTGGTAGGTAGGTCATCACAGAGCAGACCCACTGCAGTCCTGGCAGAGATTGCCAGCAGCTATCTGTTGCAACTGTGCGGGTGCACAGTCACCATCAAAGAGTCCTGCGGATAATATAACAAGTCCACAACACCACCACTTGTGCTACCAGAAAAAAAAATTAAATGTCCTTAAAACCAGCAATGCTGTTGACCAGTCCCTTGCTGCATTAGCAACACATGTGCAAACAATAACAGTTCCCTTTTTTAAACTTCTCACATATTATGCATATACTACGACCAACAGAAACGTGTACAGTGAAATGAAACTTAATTTGAAGAACTGGTGTCTGTTAAAAATTTACAACATGAGAATACAGTTACAAATGTACAGAAAACGTCTTTAAGGAACATATAATACAGATAACATTTGTATTAATACAGGCTTTACAAAAGAATAGAAATAAACATCTACATCAGTGTTACAGGAATTATATCATAAGTCAATACATAAAAGATCAGAATAGTTTTCAAAACATCAATTTCACACGTGAGCCTTAAAATATAACAGAATAAATAATGTTTAAGCTTCTTTACAAAGTAAATAACACAGTATTAGAAAAATTCTACAATGCAACTCTTATCAGGTAAACACATAAAGAGAGGAAGAACACAAATACACAAGGGACACAAACACATAGCGGAATAACACAAAAGAAAAGGACAGGATATGTTTTACTGCAGTATTTATAGTATTTGATTTGCAAACAAAACTTTCTTTCCTTCTTGGAGATCTCCCCTAGTTCATCATTATTCCAAAAATTCCTATCTGTACCTGCTTTCTGTATTCTATTCATATCCTCTTTCAAAATAATTATTCTTCATTGTGCATAATTAATGCTGCCAACCCTTTTTGTATAACTTTTCAATGCATTTCTTCCAATTTATCACAACTCATTCTCTTATATAGCATACCCCATCTTAAGCTAACTTACATCTACTGAGCTCAGATATATATACTAAAGGACGAGGCAGTGCGGCAGCACGTAACAGATTAACACAAACAGCAATCACAAAAAAATGCAAATTGGCAAAGCAAGCAGCAGTATATCTAAATTGGCAAAGCAAATGTAACATTAGAACTAATATGAGCCAATGTGCAGCAACAAGAAAAATAAATCAGTAGTAAAAGTGGCTTAATACAATGTAAAATTCGGTAGAACTATGCCTGGCAAACAGCAGCAGGAAATGCAGTAACTTATACCTAAACATGATAAAGCTTAAGCAGAAAAAATATTACAGTAAAGAAAAGAAATGTCTAATACCTATGTCAGATCTTAACACTAGGGTGATGCATCACCTTAACTTAGTCTGTTAAAAAAGTTACCAAATTGTTGGAAAATCTGTATGCAATACCTGTGATGGGAAATGTCTATTTGTGGTCCCTTTTTTTAAAGAAAGTAGATCATAAAGTTGTTCATTACTGGGTCTGTAGACAGAAAACTTTTCTATTAATACATCCATTAAATTTTATTTTAACCAATGCTGCAGTGCAGTTTGAAACTAGATATTAAGCCAAATGAGCACATATATACATAAAGCAAGGTGTGAAACGTCATTCACTAGCCATATGGCATTTCATAAGGCAGTAAAAAGTCTCTGAACTAGCAGGACAATAGACGTAAAACTGTTTCTCATCATTTAATTATGCATTTCAGTAAATATCAGAAATTACAAGCTCCAAAGTGTAATCATATGTTTCCAAGTATGAGCGTGTCGTATCTGCGATGCTTTCTACAAAGTAATGTCAATAGCGAGGATAGTGGCCTCTTTTTTCTCCACCAATTTTTTTTTTCCAGGTGACTGTCGCTCAGCAGGGTGCCCACAACACATTACGTCAAGGTCACTTACCTTCCTTACCAAAACATTTACGATGGCAGTTTCCACTACAGTGACAGTCTGATACCAATAAAATTTCACAGGTTGAGAAATTACAGTAGAAACGTGTAGAAACGAAATCTCATGAATAGCAATGTTGTGATACATTCACACATGTACACACATTTCATAACTCTTAAAGTGCAATTCTTGGTTTCCAACATCCTTTTACACAAATCAGAGTCCCTAACCACTATTCATTATTCCTTACCTTATTATACATATACATATTCCTTGACACTTTCAGTATTTAATCATAATAAATATGTAGCATAATAAAATTCCTCATATAGCATCAGCTTACTGATCATAAACATACCTCAGCAGCATAATACACATCATATCATAACAACATCATCATAACAGATCAATCACATCTCAGAATCGTCGCAGCTTCTTTCAGTAATCTCAAAACCTTCAATAAAGTCATCTACCTCAAACGTATTTCAAAAATAATGATCCCTTACCAAATAGCTCTCATAGTATCACACTGGTTCTGGAAAGAAATGAGAAGTTCACAAAGTACAGACAAAATACAATTTCATAAGTGTGAAGTTATCCAACTGTGTAACTGAATAAACATGTGTCGCTGACATAGTAAAAAAAATGCTTCCCTCTCTCAATTAAATGATCAGATAGCTGTGTAATTCTGTGTTAGAGAAATATGTTACTTACGTGTAAAGTTGTATAAGCAAATACCATATTAGCTACGGCTCCTAGTGCTTGCCACACGCTTAGTACACAAAGTAAATGTGTACCCCCTGAGGATAAATGTAATTATACCCTCAGATGTTAGAGATTACAGCCATCGAATGAAATGTATCACCAAAAATTTTCTTTGTATCTTTGTAATACAAAAATCTTTAAAAATAAATGTTTCAATTATAAAAATCTATCACTCAAATGCGTGTCCTGTAGCGCTAAACTGTGCGTCTTGCTGTAAGACAATTCTGTGGAAGTGTCGTAGTTATCGTCCTCCGTAAGTTCTGCAGAAATCAATGCACTTCCCTCATCATACACAAAAGTGAAATGTTTTGCATATAGATATCGTAGTTATTACACTTACTGCCGTGATGAAGAAAGTACTGTACTGTAACGTATTGTTGTGAATGGAAAAGGCTGGCTCATTGTAGCTATACCACAAAGTTACTACTGAAACATGTTTTACTTTCCAGAATAATACAGAAAAAACATTAATAGCGTCGTGATACAATCATGTAGCTGTCAAACAAACCAAATACTAAGTCATCTGTAACCTCACAGAAAGTACTTCAAATAAACAATGTCTTTTCAAGTAAACCAAAATGTTGGATTAAAATCTCATTAGCTGTATATGTTCTAAGTATGTAAGCCTTATAGTCGTTACGTAATTGTGCAACTGGCAAGCAAGAATGTACAAACAACAACACTGTGTCGTCTGTTCACTATAACAATGCATTCGTAATTACTGTTTAAGTAAGTTCTCTTGGTTCTTGACTGCATAGTTAACTTCAAACATTGTTGCATGTTAACAGTTTCTAAGTGTGACAAAGCGTACTAGTAACGTGAAGTGAAACATTTTATGGCAAAGTCTAAGTTAAAAAGCAGGTTATTTCTCAATAAACGGTTTTACAAGTGAAATGTGGTGCAATCCTTTACTCATCCTAGTACATAGAGTTTCACCTTCAAAGCAATTATCATGTGGTGTACGTCAAATTCTGTAATATCCATTGTAAATCAGAAAGAATTCGTGACTCAAGTGTTTCTTCTTATGTGACAATGAATAAGCTTTAATGAGAACTTCCTGATCAATATATAATTTCTTTGCATTTGCTTTACCCTGTAGATTTCTCCTTTTGTCTGCAGCAGAATTTATATTTTTAATAGCCGTATCAATTATGTCTTTGTGTCGAAGTTTACGTGTATTCGAAAAAGGTACAAGTTCTCTGATTCTGTTCGGTGTTTCTTCTTCTTACAGTACAACAATAGGTGGTAAAGCACTGGAGTCATGAGGCATTTCATTGAGCACATTTTGAAATAAGTGTAAATATCTATCCCAATGCTGATGCTTTCTGTGACAATAAAGTCTGCAAAGCTTATTGATTTCTTTCATAATCCGTTCAGATGGGTTACAATGTGGTGAGTACAATCAAATAAAAACAGGTTTTATTTTATGATTCCGGAATATGTGTGACCAAACAGCAGATCTGAATTGCGGTCCATTATCTGAAATTACTTTACTAACATGTCCAACTTTACGTAAGAAATTTTTAACAGAGGCGTTGGATACAGAACGTCCAGTGGCTTTACGTAACGGTGTGAAAGAAACAAATTTTGAAGTAAGTTCAACAGCGACTAGAATGTACTAAAATCCATTCTATGTTCTGACAAGGGGTCCCAAGAGATCAACAGCAGCAAATTCTTTTAATTTAGAAAGAATGATAGGAAACAATGAAGCACGATGTGAGCTGGTAGATGGTTTAGCTTTTTAACAAAGTTTACAAACAGATAAGACTCTTCGAATTTTTTTTTCATATTGTTAAAACAACACGTCGTCCGAAGAATATGATAACATTCTCTTGGACCAAAATGTGCTTAGCTGAAATGAATGTACCAGATGAGCTTATTAACAAAATCGTCAGGAATGCAAAGTACCCATAGTTTCTCATCAACAGTGCAGCGTTTGATGAGTGTGTTGTTTCTAAGCAGATAATAAAGCCGAATCTGTGTGTGTGTCTTTTCATGCCATTTACGTTTGATGTCTATCCGAATCGGATCTTTATCTTGTGCATGAGCAATGTCGTTTAAAGATATGCTGATGAAGTTCTCAGAGGTGACTTTATGACTGTAAGGAATACTGAAATTACTCTCGAGGTTGCCTTGTGTGTTACTTTTCTCAATCCCAGCCGGTGCGGGTGACAGTGCGTCCGCAACAATGTTCTCCTTGCCGGGAATGTAGACTATTTTGAAGTGGAATTCTTGCAGAAACAGTGCCCAACGTTTTAACAAGTCATGATTTAATTTTGAAGACATAAGAAATTGTAGTGCACGATGATCACTGAATACTCTTACGTGCTTACCAGAAAGAAAGAAACAGAATTTGTTAAATGCCTTAACGATAGCTAAAGCTTCTAATTCAGTAACGGAATAATTTTTTTCAGATTTTGTTAGCACTCGGCTAGCAAAAGCAATGGTTTTCTGAGCAGTAGTGTCATTTTCTATGGCTTCTTGAAATAACTGTGCACCAAGACCGACTTTAGAGGAATCCGTGCTAAGTCAGAAATCTTGTGACAGATCTGGATGACCTAGTATTGGCGCGTTAAGTAGCACTTCTTTCAAAGAACTGAATTCCAACTGTGCCTGTTCGTCCCAGTTCCAGACAGTATTTTTTCCAGTGAGAGAACAAAGTTTTAGTGTAACTAGAATTTGCATATTCAGAAAACGACGGTAAAAATTTACGAGGCCTAGAAAGCTACGGACTTGTTTTTTTGTGGATGGAAGTGGAATGCCTCTGATTGCTTCTAACTTTTCAGGATCCGGCTGAATGCCTTCAGAAGAAATAATGTGTCCCAAAGACTTCACCTTTGTCCAACCGGATTCAGACTTTTCCAAGTTAACTGTAATTCCAGATTCTGCAAAAATACGTAGCACACTGTTGAGAATGTGATTATGTTGTTCCCATGAGGCTTCTGCTATTGGAATAACGTCCACATATAAGGTGATATGACGTTTTAATAACTCAGGTGATATGGAATTTCGGCCACGAATGAATGCTGCCGAAGAAATGTTCAAACCAAAAGGAAGTTTCCGAAATTGATAACAAACGCTGAAACAAAGAAAAGCTGTGTATTTTCTACATTCTGGATGAAGTTCGATCTGATAAAAGCTCGATCTAAGATCAATAGAAAACAACTCTTTTACACCATTAAAATTTTGAAGAAGTTTCTCGAACGTTTGCGGCCTGTCTGTTTCAGGGATGATGATAGTATTGATTTGTCTCGAACCTTAGACAAGCCTGATCGATGCATTTTTCTTCTTAACAACATGTAATGGATTGTTGTATGAGCTTACTGCAAGCTCAATAATGCCCTCGTCAAGCATAGATTGTATTTCTGTTCTAACACGGTCCCTATAATGTGCCAGAATTACGTATGGTCTAACACAACATTATGCTCACGAACACGAAATTGGTATTGAAATCCCTTGATTGTTCCTGTTTTGCGAGTAAAAACTGTGGAATGTGCTTGTAAAATCTCAAAATGGTCCTGCCTGTCAGTGTCATCACAATTCTCAATTGTTTTAATTTCATTCTGAATTAACTCATTAGAGTCAAATACGCCGTCGATGTCATCCCTCTCAATACTTGCAGAGTGATTGTTAGTGTCAAGTTCCGTCGAAAATTCCGAACTGTTGTCTGACAGGAGGTAAAGCCCATTAATTTCCTCGTCATGGTTTGAGAGACAATCTTCAAATTTCAAAGCTGTTGACTTGCCTTCTTTCTCTAAATTTATTTGAGCATCGTGAAAGTTTAAGATTGCTTTGTATTCATTCAAAAAGTCTACTCCCAGTATAATTTCTGTTGACAATAAGGGAACGATAAGGAAGTTCATAGAGAAACTGTGGCTTTGACAAAAGAATTCTATGTTGGTTTGTTGGCATACATCTACACTTTTTCAAAGATTGCACCTTCTTGTTTAATTTTACGTAACGGAAGTGTGGGGCATTTGCTAAAGGCTGTTTCACTAATTACTGGAATGCGACTACCAGAGTCAAGTACTGCCGTAAATTTTACGTCATTTACTGTAATGTGAATTACAGGATATGCAATGTTGTTCTGTTTTACGTCGTGTTCCTGGAGTAAGATGTCCCTGATGTCTTCCATTTTTACGTAAGTACTAGCCACGGCAGCTACGTCGTAAGCTTCACAAGTACGTTTTGTGACTGCCAGCGGTGTGGGTCGTTGCCTACTGTCTCTTTATTGGCTCGCGTCGTTATTGGGATTCACTTTGCCGAGAGGACCCTGCTCTGTTTCAATCCCGCCAGTTCTGATGAAATTCGGCTCTGTCGTTATGATCATATCGTCTGTCGTCATGTCGGTAGTTTCCATAGTTTCCTTTTTGTAGGTCATGTGGTGGAAAATTTCTCCTGGAATCATAACTTCGCGGAGGACCATTGCGTATGAAGTTATTCTGTCTTCCTTGATAATAATTATGTTGGTTTTCATACTGTCTGTCTCTCTGATTGTCTCTGTTATGGTCATTACCACGGAGAGTTGATCTTCCCCTGAAATTATTATAACTCTGCCAATGGTTGTCATACGGGTGGTGTCTGTTTTGATCACGATTTAGGTTGTGAGAATAGCCTTGTCGTGTCCAGTTATTATTTCTGTCATCGCGGAATTGTGACGGATGTGACCTGTAATTGTTGTGCTCCTGTTTTCGCGTTCCGTGAATGTCAGTGTCAATTTCTAATTCTTGTAAGAGTCCCTGAAAAGCTTCAATGTCGTCTCTGCAACGTCCTACCAAAATAATATGTCGTAAATGTTCAGGCAATTTGATGAAGCAAATGCGAATAAGTTCTGAGGGGCTGTATGGGTTTGACAGATACTGATTCTTGTGCAACATATCTTAAAAATATTTCACAGGACTGGAAAATTCAGATTGTTCGAAATATTTCATCATTATGATGCTATATTTTACGCGATCTTGAGTAACTTGAGACCAATATGCTAAGAGGGAGGCGTGATAAAATTCTCCTTCACTGTGACATTCGTGAATGACCGATCGCATTCTTACAGCTGGTTTATTCTGTAAGTAGCCACACATAAATTCTAGTCTGTGCTCTAATGACAAGTTGGGAGGAAAACAATGAAATAATTGATGAAGCCATGCTTGTGGATGAATGTCGTTGCCGGAATTCTTTACTGTTTTGAATTTACGTGTAGTGATGAACATCTTACAGTCAAAATCATCATGTCGGCGAGTCGCATATCGGTCAATGTTACGTCGTGTCGGTGGTTCCATCTCAAAATGCGGTGCACCTTGCCTTTTGTATCCCGCCTGGGAAGTGCCGCGTGGGTTGGAACGGAAAAAGGTAATACAAGGTGGCACTGCAAGAACGTGGTTTACTGGTGCATAAACAAGGTGATAAACGATTACATAACTTTGTACGTAGGTGCGATGCTGCACCTGATGAAATGGGCTGAAGCAGTCGCGGAGCTCGTAGACCTCGACAGCACCGGCTAGAGGGTGCTGTCGTCGGTCTCTCTCGTAGTGCCAACCTAGCAGAGCGGACCTACGTTGTGGCATGGTAGCTATCGATAACACATTGCCAATTTCTTTCATAATTTCCGAAATGCCCTGTGGCTTTTTTCTGGCTTTTCCGTATTTCTAAGTCCCTCTTCCCGTGTTGGAGCGCGAGTCTCCTATGAAATATGTAATTCTTGTATTACTTGTGCCAACTGATCTTCTACTTCCCGGATTTCTCTTTTTTGTTGCGTATTAATTTGGTTCTGATTTTGTTTGAATTTCCTAATTTGTTCGTAACCTTCTGTGTCATTAAAGACTACCGGTCTTTTGTCATTCAGATTATAATCGACCTTTGTAGATAAATTATTTAGCTGATTCGAAAGTTCGACTACTTTCTCTGATAATGAACTGATTTCCTCCATGTGTCTTTCTGAACCAATTTTCTGAGTATCTACTGTGTCCTTTAAGTTTTCCTCAGTTTTTTGCAAGTTGCGTAACTGAATCGGTAGATGCAACTGAGACAATTTTAGCTCGCAAGGTGTCGTGATTTTCATGAACAATGGTTTGCAGTTCTCTCATGGCTACCTCGTGATTCTGTAATGCATTTTCATGGCGCGAAAAAATTGGTTGAAAATGCTCACAAAATTGTGTTTTTACGTCATTACAGACTTTCTGACATTTCGATTCGATGTTATGTAACTCAGTAGTTAAATCTTCACGTGTTTTTTGAAGCGTTTCTTCAATTTGTTTCTGATTTTGTTCCACTTGTTGCTGTGTTTGTCTCTGTTTTAGTTCCATTTGTTTTGGATTTTGTTTCACTTGATGCATTAATTGCAATAATAAGGCGTTAGTGTCTGGACTCTGTCCCTCTATGTTTTTCGGCAGTGCATTTGCACAGGCAATATTCGCATTTTGAAAAGCAGAAAATGTGTCTTGACTTAACTGAGAAAAACGTGAGGCCGCAATACCTGAATCCACGGTATTTGCAGGCTTGTGTCCTGTCATTTCGTGTTCCTGAGGTGAGCTGTTGCCGACCGATCGATCGACAATACTACCCTGTTCACTAGTTGTTTTATTGTCTACACGATTATTTATTGCCTGGTCCATTCCCCTATGCACAATTCCCAAATTACTATGTTGAACATTAGTTAATTCATTACACGGTGGCGCTAACACACTACTCTCGTCTTCATTGTCATTTCTCACGTTACTTTGGAGCCTAGCATTACGTTTCTCACACGCCATAATTGTCACAATATTTCACACGATTAAAGAGAAAAGCACAATTTGAAGAGTAAAAGAAGAAAAAAATTAACATAGCACTGAAAATAATATCTAGTTGATTGCAAGCGCAACTGCGAAATACTTGATGCGAATCTACAAGGTTGCCGCAACCGTTTTGTAGTACAACAATGAAAAACTACAACTACAAAGAAGATTCTCTCTACAATTAAGCGCTAGCAATAAACAATAGCTACACTAATTACACAAATCACAAGAAAAACTCAGAAGATTCCAGTGAGGTATCCTCGGCTAAGGGTCGACATATGAAACATCCCCTTAGAAAAATTATAAATGACTGTACTGATAAACCTCTTGATTTGCAAGCAGCTGAGTAAAACTTTACTTATTCTGATCAGCAATAAAGTGACACACAATATTTTTAGCGCAACGCAATCTGACTTTCAATAATCACTTCAAAATAATGGCCCTAACTAACAATAACCTACACCTTTCATAAATCACTTACCCCACAAAAATCTTCGTTACTCGAACTACTGCAATACAGCGAGCGCCAATACTGCCAGCTAAATAAAAGATTCTAACTACTGAAGGCACTAACTACTGATAGGAAAAGTTAGCAAATGAAAGATTTTGGTAGAGAATAAACAATGTATTTACCTTAAAAGCGTTCAATACTCATAATATATAGATATATCAGTTCATGACATCCAATCTTACAAATTTCCTTTTTCTGAAGGACTCACGTCCAGATCGTCTGCTCTCAAAACGCTGCCATCTCTCTCCCCCATCCACCGCTGCTAGCGGCTCACCTCCAACTGCGCAACTCTACGCGCTGTTCACATCCAGCTGCCCAACACTACAATAGCGAATATTCCAACAATGCAAACCAGCCACAGACTGCACACAGCACAGTCAGTGATCTTCATATAATGCGCTACGTGGTTTACCAACATAAAAACCTAAACAGCCTACTTACAGGGTTTCCATTCAAAAGATCACTTTAACCTCCAAATCATTTTGAAAATCACGTTCAAGGTCAATGTTATTAGAAGCAATATGTGACACTCTTCGCCACCTACAACTTTTAACTAAAACATTTTGCTGTTCCTCATCTCCATCCCTATTTATTCAACATTATTGATTAACGTGGTCCACCTATATTTATGTGTGGAGATCAACGTGCAATTCTTCAGTCAGATGGAGAGCATTTTCAAAACGTGTATGAAAGCAAGGCACTGGTGCCTCTGTCACATCGTGCAGCGCAAGTAAGTGTACAGAGGAACGTGTATTACCCCTCCTTGCCATCTTTGCCGTTGTAGCTCAGTGAGTGGACTGCTGGGACATCAAATCCACATCCACTCTGGATCTATGGTTCCATTCCTTGTCAGGTTCCTTTATTTATTTTTCAGACGTCTGTCCCTTAGTCCTCGCCGTTTATTAGCATGACGTTTTGTGTGACCCCAGTAGCATAATGAAACCTGGTAGTCAAGGAAAGGCAGGATTCGGTTACGATTGTGGACGGGGCCGTAATAAGTTACTATTGGTAGCCTTTTACATCTACACACAATTTATTTTAAACCAGTAATTCCAGACTCAACAATAAATAAAAATACCACACGTTATTAATGAAGGAATAAACAAGTGTGTAGATAATAGTGCTTTCAGTGAGTTACAATTTAGCAAATCAAAATTAAATACAGATACAGCAGATAATGTTTTAAAAGCAACAAACTGTGATCTGGGTAGAAGGCCTTACACGCCAGGAATTGCAATAAATTAAGAATTGTTTAAAACTCGTTGTAACTTACAAGTATTGAAAATTAAAGGTATGGCGCCACAAACACAGCAGAAGGGATCAGATGCCAGGGATGGCACTAAATAAAGTTTTAAGGCTTACTGCTAAAATACAAACAAAAAAATGGTTCAAATGGCTCTGAGCACTATGGGACTTAACATCTATGGTCATCAGTCCCCTAGAACTTAGAACTACTTAAACCTAACTAACCTAAGGACATCACACAACACCCAGCCATCACGAGGCAGAGAAAATCCCTGACCCCGCCGGGAATCGAACCCGGGAACCCGGGCGTGGGAAGCGGGAACGCTACCGCGCGACCACGAGCTGCGGGCGCTAAAATACAAATACCAATTAGAATTTTAATTCGAATCACCACAATCATGGCTGAAGGCCTTACAAGCCAGGAACGGCAATAATACAAAAAATTTAGAAACCGGCTGTAAAACAGCAAATGCAATAACAAAGGTTAATTAAAAAAAGCAAGCAACTGATCACCAAACTGATGAAATAAAATGATGGTAAACATTGTAACACAACCCTTAACTTTCACTGGACACTACGCTGTTAGATTTATTCCAGAAGCTGACCAGAACTATTAACTAGCCATATTTAACCTTTAATGTAGGCATTACAAGGTATTGTAATAAATAATACAGTAACAAAACACGAGGACCAGTACATAAGTTCCTTAAAGGGTACTGAGGCAGATTATACCCGCAGAAGGCGAGGGTTGAAGGAGCGTTACACTGAACTACTGGCCATCAGACCTCCTTTTAGTACACACATTTCTTACAAGAACCAAGGGACCACAGACGGTGCTCCAGGAATGGACCTCTGAGAAGGTCCGGCAACAAACATTTTCGCGAGCGACGAGATAGGCAGGCAAGAGTTGCATTTACTTCACAAGATGGTAACTCAGACTAGTGGCAGTCTAACGAATGACTGATGATAATCTTGCTGAAGCTACCTGACGTCCTATAAACCAAATGCAACGATGGAACAATACGCCAAAGCCGGAACCGACGGTCTGCACTATATTCCCAGAATACTGTGTTTAGAGCGCCCACCAAAGTAGAAGAATCACCAACTGGCCTATAATCAAGAAAGCTGTCAAAACTACACGCCTTACTGGACAGTAGCGGCAAGGCGAGGAAACGTACACTGCCGTTACATACACTAACCCCCAGAGCAGGTAACTGGGGCGCTAGCGGCCACCAGGCAAGAAAAATAACCGCTGGTTGAACTTAAGAAATTGTAACGAGCTGAACGCAGCAAATAGTAATAAAAAGTCGAGGGAAGCTAATCAGATCCGGCTTTCCGATGCACGCCACATGCGGCTTTTCGCCTCGTCGACACTACGAGCAGCAACACGAACCGAAGTCGCTGGAGAATCGCGAGATATCACAATGGTGGAGGTTTCTCTACTGGGACTGAAATGCACTCATCTTAAAGCTTGCTGGATCCGGTTTACGACGAGGTCGTGCACCTTCGTGACCACAGGCCTTCAATCCGTAAGTCCATACTAGACGCCAGCGGTCCCGGAGTCTTCTGCCACCAAGCTAACCTGGATCCTCCTGAGTCCCCTACCGAGATGGCCCACTCCCACGATCCAGAAAAACAAAGACGTTCCCTCAAAGATAGGTCAACAGTTACTACTTATCGATAACCGCCGCTGCTGCCACTAGCGGACAGGCAGCTCTTGCGAAACCGAGTGGCGCCAGTCAACACTAGATGAAGACAAACAACCGCAACGAAGCCAACTAAACGATAGCGTCTGGTCTCCAACAGTGGACGGAAACCTACAAACAGCACCAACGCGAGCCGCAGCACGGCTCACATATCACGTCACATTGGACTCCATTAAAGTGTTTTTTCCTTTTTTCTTTTTCTTCTTTTTAATGCGGGGCCACAGTCATAATATATTTGTTTAAAGCCAGTACCGCCATTAGACTGTTTTCTATTTGTAGTGTTACATTTACACGATCGTGATTTCGGCTTGAAAGTGCCATTATAGAGTGTTTTAACTGTTATACAGTGCCTAAGATGGCATACTGTCATACAGAAATTACACATACACATTGTCTAAGAGCCGATTTTTAACCAGAAGTACAGTTCGTCATATATCAGGCGGACCAACTCTTCAGTGGGATACAGGCCGTGTAACGATTGTAAGGCACTAAGGGGATCGCAGCAGATGAAAAACCATTTGCCCCTAATACGACGCATCTGCTCCAGTACCTTCAGCATCGCGTGGAGCTCCGCTGCAGAAACTACGTAATCGTCAGGCAGGCGAATCCTGGTGACATGATCAGGGAACACTACAGAGAAGCCAAGGGAACTCCCTTGTTTGGAGCCAACAGTGTAAACAACTGTCAAACCGTGATGAACATCTAAAACGTTAAAAAACAGATATTGAAATGTAAAACCCGGCGTACTATTTTACTTAAAATTAGTCAAGTCCAAAATAAATCTGCGTTTCTGGAGGAGCCAAGGAGAAAATCTGCTCCATCCTTGACGTTAAACGTGAAGACCGGCCACACCTATCCCAAAAAGGCAAACATGTGCGCGAATCCCACAGTGCGTCGCGTTGCTCTTTGCCGGTTACCAAAAAACCGTGCCAGTGGAAGCCGAGCAACGGTGTGGTGTGCAGGTGTGTATGTGGTGTGGCGCACCGTAAGTGGCCTTCGCCCGATGCAAAGTGGAAGTTCACCAGCCTCTGCACAGAGGCTGGGTACGGGGCATGTTCTGAATGCCCCAGTGGCCCACCGAATCCATGCATGGTGTACCACGTCCAATTTAATAAGAGGGTCTCGCAGATCCGTGCACTGTGCACCCATAATCGAGCCGAGATCGCACAGGTGCCCAGTAAATCCGGAGCAGACAAGTCCTGTCTGCTAGCCGTGTTCTGTGGCTAAGACATTTTAAGATACTTAAAGCCTTAAGTGACCGGTTTTTTCAGTTCCTTGTGGTGTAACCATATATCAGGCCCAGAAACGTCACTGTGTCTTTAAAATTAGGAACAGTGTCCCTCATCCTCAACTCAGGCAACTTTAAAATGGAACAAGAATGGTTAAAAAGAACACACTCAGACTTCTCGGTGGAAAACTTAAAACCACTCTTCTCCGCTATTCATCCAAACTTCTAAGAGTTAGTTGGAACTGACGTGTTGTCGTTGCGAGGCTCGAAGAAGAGCAAAACGCAAACAAGTCATTCACAAACAAAGAACACTGGACAGGACTTTTCACTATGTACGTAATGCTATTAATAACTACAGCAAAGACAGTCAGACTTAAAACACTACATTGCGGGACACCGTTCTCCTCCTCAAAGCCATCAGACACGACGTCACCGACTCGGTATCGAAAATATCGTGGCGAGAGGAAGAAGGTTTTTCCCACACAGCTAGTGAGGGCAACAGTATAGTAACTACTCGGGCACGTACAGTCTTTCCCAGGTCTTAGAAGAAGCATTAAAATTGCCTCACGCCACGAGTCTTGAAAGTGATCCGGTGCCCAAATGACATTAAAAAGTGCGAGTAGGAGATCTTTGTTCACCTTGTGAGGTGCTGCAGCATACTACAGCGAATTCTGTCGTTACCTGGGGTTGTGTCACGAGCCGTAGATAACGCAAAATCCAGTTCCCACAAGGAAACTGGACGGTTCTAATCTTCATCAGAGAACGACCAGAAGTCCAAACGACACCTTTCAGCAACCGCTCTGTGGCGCTGGAAACCTGGATACTGACTGGCAGTTATAGTAACACTGGCAAAATAGGTTACCATAGTCTGGGCAATATACCGTGGACTGGTTTGGAGAGTGTTGTTCCGCACTGCAGCAGCCGTGGGGCGCCTCTCTCCTGTCCCATAAATTCTCCTGATGGTCTCCCACACAACAGAACTTTCCGTGGAACGGTTAATGGTGTTCAGGAACTGTTGCCACGAGATTAATTTTAGATTTTTCAATATTTAATAACTATTTCCAAAACCACCTACTGGCCCGGATCGGTATCTTTGGCCCCATAAGTAATAAACTCACGCGTTCTCCCACAAACCACCGTTCTGTGAAGTAGAAACTCCGACTGTGCTGTATTCAGTCAAAAATGTTCCTCGTTCCGCAGTCGTTGTCAGACGTACCACTGCCCGGGCTTCCGTGACGATGGAAAAAATTGTCTACGACCATGTGGAGTGGTCAGTTCAAGCCGTCGCACGGTAACCCTTTCTCTTCCAGTATCTGTTATTGAATTCCAGTTCAGATTTCCCGTCTTTAGTTAACACGAATTCATTAAAGATGTTCGTGAGCCAGTGCCTACGCACGCTTCGAATATACATCGAATAAACAAATTAACTGGTACAACTGCCTAATATCGTGTAGGACCCCTGCGAGCTTGCAGAAGTGCCCCAACACGAAGTGGCATGGACTCGGCACATGTCTGATGCAGTGCTGGAGGGAACTGACACCATGAATCCTGCAGGGCTGTCCATAAATCCGTAAGAGTACGAGGGGGTGGAGATCTCTTCTGAACAGCACGTTGCAAGGCATCCCAGATATGCTCAATGTTAATATCTGGGGAGTCTGGTGGCCAGCGGCAGTGTTAGAAATGTGTTGCTGGAGCCACTCTGTAGTAGTACTGGACGTGTGGGGTGTCACATTATCCTGCTGGAATTGTCCAAGTCCGTCGGAATGCACAATGGACACGAATGGATGCAGGTGATCAGACAGGATGCTTACGTACATATCACCTGTCAGAGCCGTATCTAGACGTATCAGAGGTCCCATATCACTCGAACTTCACACGCCCCACACCATTACAGAGCCTCCCCCAGCTTAAACAATGCCTGCTGACATGCAGGGTCGACGTACACATGAAGTTGCTACATAACCGTGAAACGTCCCCTTAGAACAATTAATTAATTACTGTACTGATAAACCTATTACATTATTTGCTTTTCAAACAGCTGAGCAAAACTGAACGTACTCAAACATTCACTAAAGTGACACACAATATTTTTTTAGCGCAACGCAATCTGACTTTCAATAATCCCTACAAAAGAATGGCCCTGACTAACCTTAACCTATACCTTTCACAAATCACTTACCTCACAAAAATCTTCGTTACTCGGACTACTGCAATACAGCGAGCGCCACTACTGCGAGCTAAATAAAAGATTCAAACTACTGAAGGCACTAACTACTGATAGGCATAGTTAGCAAATGAAAGATTTTAATAGAAAACAAACAATGTATTTACCTTAATAGTGTTGAAAAATCATAATATACATAGCAGTTCATGACATCCAGTCTTACAAATTTCAAAACTCCGCCATTTCTCTCCCCACATCCACCACTGCTGGCGGCTCACCTCCAACTGCTCAACGCTACGCGCTGTTAACATCCAGCTGCCAAACATTACAATGGCAGACAACAATGCAAACTAGCCACAGACTGCACACAGCACATCCAGAGATTTTCATACAGAGCGCTACGTGGCGTTACTAATATAAAAACCTAAACAGCCTACTTACAACCGTACACGTCGACCCGCTCGACGCAATATGAAACGAAACTCATCCGACCAAGCAACGTATTTTCACTCATCAACAGTCCAATGTCGGTGTTGACGTGCCCAGGCAAAGCGTTTGTGTCATGAAGTCATAAAGGGTACACGAGTGGGCCTTCGGTCCCGGAAGCCCATATTCATGATATTTTATTGAATGGTTCCCAGGCTGACATTTGTTGATAGCCCAGCGTTGAAATCCTCAGTAATTTGCCGAAAGGTGCGCTCGTCACACTGAACGATTCTCTTCAGCCGTCGTTGGCCCCCTTCTTGCAGAACCGTTTCCCGACCGCAGCGATGTCGGAGAATTGATGCTTTACAGTATTCCTGACATTCACGGTACACTCGTGAAATGGTCATACGGGAAAATACCCATTTTATCGCTACCTCGGACATGCTGTGTCCCATAGTTCGTGCACTTAAATGTAGATAACCTGCGATTGTAGTGGCAGTAACAGAGCTAACAACTGCCCCAAACACTTGTCTCATATAGGCGTTGCTAACCGCAGCGCAATATTCTGCCTGTATTTGAATACGTTTGCCTATACCAGATTCTTTGGCTCTTCAGTGGAATTAATGATAACGCTATTGAAACGTCCCCTTTAAACAATTATACATGACTGTGCTTAAACTGACACACAATATTTTGTTAGCGCAACGCAATCTGACTTTCAAAATTCCCTACAAAAGAATGGCCCTGACTAACATTAAACTATACCTTTCACAAATCACTTACCTCACAAAAATCTTCGCTGCTCAAGCTACTGCAACACAGCGAGCGCCACTACTGCCAGCTAAATAAAAGATTCAAACTGCTGAAGGCACTAACTACTGATAGGGATAGTTAGCAAATGAAAGATATTAATAGAGAACAAACAATGTATTTACCTTGATATCATCATATATAAATATAGCAGTTCATGACAAATTTCAAAACTCCGCCATCTCTCTCCCCACATCCACCACTGCTGTCAGCTCACCTCCAACTGCGCAACGCTACGCGCTGTTCACATCCAGCTGCCGCTGCCCAACACTACAATGGCAGACAACAATGCAAACTAGCCACAGACTGCACACAGCACAGCCAGTGATTTTCATATTGAGCGCTACGTAATGTTGCCAATAAGAAAACATAAACAGCCTACTTGCATAGAGAAAACATAAACAGCCTACTTACATAGCCCCCATGCTCCCCACAAAAAATTTTACAAATTTTTTTTGGGCAGTGGCCAATAGGGATTTGATAAAATTTTTCATAATTACAATAACAAAGAAATCAAATGCACACACTTATTGATATTATGTTGGTCAAAAGCTCAAATTTTCTCACAGTCTATAAAGACAGTCCTGATCATTCATCACAGTGAAACTGCCGTTTCTTTTCTCAAAGTCTGAGCAGTAAAAGACAATGCACACGGAAGTAGTGGATTTCCATGCCGTCTTGAAGAAGTAGTGTTGTCCTTCCAACGGAAAGACAGTGCTGACTCTTGACATGCTGACAGGCAATGGGCCACAATGGAGCAAACCCACAGCAGAGTCATTCGAAGTTTTGAAGAATGTTGGTAGGTAGGTCATCACAGAGCAGACCCACTGGAGTCCTGGTAGAGATTGTGGTATTGGTGGGCCACCAGAGGTGAAGACCCACTGCAGTCCTTGTAGAAATAATGGCATGGTGGGTCATCAAAGATGCAGACCCACTGTAGTCCTTGTAGAGATGATGGTATTGGTGGGTCATCAAAGATGCAGACCCACTGTAGTCCTTGTAGAGATGGCCAGCAGCCATCTGTTGCGATCTGTTGCGACTGTGCAGGTGCACAATCACCATCGAAGAGTCTTGCGAATAATATAGCAAGTCCATAACCACCACTTGTGCATTCACAAAGTTTTTGGAATTGTCCTTAGAACCAGCAATTCTGTTATCCAGTCCCTTGCTGAATTAGTAACACACGTGCAAACACTAACAGTCCCAACTTCTCACATATTGTCCATATACTATGACCAACAGAATTGTGTGCAGTGAAATGTAACTAACAAGTTAATAATATCATGAACTGGTGACAATTACAATTTTATAACATAAGAATACAATTACAAAGGTACAAAATACATCATTAAAGAACATAGCAATATAGATAACAATTGTAGTAACACAGGCTTTACAAAAGAATAGAAATAAACATATACATCAGTGTTACAGGAATTATGAGATAAGTAGATACATAAAAGATCAGAATAACTTTTGGAACATCAACTTTACACATGAGCATTAAAACAAAACAGAATAAATAATGTCTAAGCATATTTACAAGGTAAATAACATATTATTAATGCCAATTATATTTGAGGATAACAGTATTCCTCATCATAGTGAATGTAGCTTAGTATTAGAAGAAGAAAAAAGTTCTATGAAACTACACAGAGACAGGAAGAAAACAAATACACAAGGGTACACAAACATATAGTGGGATAACACCAATAGGAAAGGACAGGGTTCATTTTCAGTGTAACATTTGGTACTGCAGTCCAACCCAAAACTTCATATATCTTTTCTCTTATTTCATCCTTTGTTTCCACCAAAAAAATTCTATCTAAGCATGCTTTCTGTATTTATATGTTCACACATTTCGTACCTCAACATTTATTTCCAAGAAAACCCTACCTAAACCTGTTTTCTGTACTTTTTTTTGTATAACTTCTCAATGCATTTCTTCCAATTCATCGCAACTCATTCTCTTAGAGGCTACCCCCTCTTAAGCTAACTTAAATCTACTGAGCTCAGATATATATACCAAGGGACGAGGCAATGCAGCATCGCATAAAACAATTAATATAAACAGCAATGAAAAAAAACGCAGATTTGCAAAGCAAGCAGCATTAAGAGATTAGCAAAGCAATTGTAATATTACAACTAATCTAAGGCAATGTGCAGCAAACAACAAAAATAAATCATTAGTAAAACTGGCTTAACAGAATAATACAAAGTCAAATTCAATAACACTATGCCTGGCAAACAGCAGCAACTTATACCTAAAGATGACATAGCTCAAGCAGAAAAAATATTACACTAAAATGGCCATGTCTAATACCTATGTCACATCTTAACACTAGAGTGATGCATCACGTGAACTTACACTAGCAGATAAGTTACCAAATCGTAAAGAAATTATTTATGCAATTCCTGTGAAAGGAAATGCATATTTATGTGCCCTCGTTTTCTTGGAAGTAGATCATAAATTTCTTATTGACTGGATCTGTAGGCATAAAATAACTATATTAGTACATACATTAAATTTTATTTTAACCAATGCTGCAGTGCAGCTAGAAACTTAATATTAAAGAAAGTGTGTAAATAAATACATAAAGCAAGCCATATGGCATTTTTCTCAACTAGCAAGACAATAGCCGTGAAATGTTTCTCATCGTTTCATTAGGCATTTCAGTAAATATCATAAATTACGACCTCCACAGTATGCTTTCAACATGGAAATGTCAATAGCGAGGACAATGGCCTCCCCTTCCTTTTTTTCTACCTGTGCCGCTGAAAGGCTAATGGCTTTTTTTTTTGGGCGGCTGTCGCCCAGGTGGGTGCCCGCGACGCATTACGTGCAGGTGGTCACTTAACTTTCTTACGGAAATATTGACGACAGCAGTTTCCGCTACAGTGACAGTCTCACATAAAAATATTTCACAGGTCAAGAATTAGCGTTGCAAATCTGTAGAAAGAAAATCCTATAAATATAAGTGTCCAAATAAAATATTCGTCAACATTGTGATACAGTCACGCATTTACGCACATTTCATAACTCTTAAAGTACGATTCTTGGTTTCCAACAACCTTTTCCACAAATCAGATCAAATCTAATCATAACTCTTAAAGTATGATTCTTGGTTTCCAACAACCTTTTCCACAAATCAGAGTCCCTAAACACTACTCATTATTCCTTACCTCATTATACATATACATATTCGTCGACACTTCTTCAATATTTCATCATGAGAAATACGTAGCATAATAAACATTCCTCAACAACATAATACACATCGTCGTCGTAATAATAACATCATAACACCTCAGTCAAATCTCAAAAACGTCGTAGCTTTCTGCAATAATTTCAAACCCTAAAAAAATATTCTCTGCTCATTTCAATAATGTCATCTACCTCAAACGTACTTTAAAATCATGCTCCCTTACCAAATATATCATTCAAAGCTCTCATAGTATCACAATGGTTCCGAAAAAATATGAGCATTTCACAAAGTACAGACAAAATACAATTTCATAAGTGTGAAGTTATCCAACTGTGTAATTGCGTAAACATCTGTCACTGATGTAATAAAAAAAGTTTAGATAGCTGTGTAATTTGTGTGTTAGAGAAATATGGTACTGATGTGTAAAGTTGTATAAGCAAATACCATATTAGCTAGGGTTCCTTGTGGTTGCCACACACATGGTACACAAAGTAAGCGTGTACCCCCCTGAGGATTAATGTAATTATACCTTCAGGTGTTACAGATTACAGCAATGGAATGAAATGTATCACGGAAAACTTTCTTTGTAATTCAAAAATCTTTAAAAATAAATGTTTCAAGTACAAAATTAATCACTCAAATACGTGTACTGTAGCGCTAAATGTGCGTCTTGGTGCAACATAATCTGTGTGGAAGTGTCGTAGTTATCGTCCTCCGAAAGCTAAGTTCTGCAGAAGTCAATGCACTTACCTCATAATACACAAAAGTGAAATGCTTTGCGTATAAATGTCTTAGTTATTACACTTATTGCTGTGATGAGGAAAGTACTGTGCTGTAACGTATTGTTGTGCTACGGAAAAGGCAGTCTCATTGTAGCTATACCACAAAAGTTACTACTAAAACCTGTTTTACTTTCCAGAATAAAACAGAAAACTGTGCAGATATAAAACAGAAACACTGCAAAAGCAACATTGTAAATTGTCACTCATTAGTAGCGTATTGATAAAAGTTTTATGGCAAAGACAAAAGTTAAAAAGCAGATTATCTTTAAATAAACGGTTTTACATGTGAAGTGTGGTGCTATCCTTTACTCTTCATAGCACTCACAGTTTGATTTGAATGCAATTATCATGTTGTATACGTCGGTAAGGAATGCTAAATCTTTTCTCAAGGTTAGCGTCTGTGTTATTTTTCCCTGAGCCAGCCAGCGCAGGTGGCTGCCTGCGGTGCGAGTCATTGTCAGTTTCTTTGTTGGCGCGCGTCGTTATTGGGATTTGGAGACCTAACTTCTACAAATTCACCGTGACGAGAAGGCCCTGCTCTGTTTGAATCCCGCCAGTTCTGATGCAATTCAGGTCTGTCGTTACGAATATATCGTCTGTCGTCATGTCGGTAGATTCCGTAGTTTCTTCCTTGTCCGTCACGTGGTGGAGAGTTTCTCCCTGAGTCGTAACTGCGCGCTGGACCGTTGCGTCTAAGGTTATTCTGTCTCCCGTGATAATAATAGTTCTGGTTGCCATATTGTCTCTTTCTATGATTGTCTCTGTCATATTCATTACTACAGAAATGTGATCTTTCATTGTAACTATTATTACTCTGCCAGTGGTTGTCATATGGGTGGTATCTGTTTTGGTCACGATATGTGTTGCGAGAATAGCCTTGTCGTGTCCAGTTATTGTTTCTGTCATCGCGGAATTGTGACGTATGTGACCTGTAGTGATTGTTTTCCTGTTTTCGCATCCGGCGACTGCCTGTGTCAATTTCTAATTCTTGTAAAAGTCCCTGAAATGCTTCAATGTCGTCTTTGCAACGTCCTGCCAAAATAATATGTCGTAAATGTTCAGGCAGTTTGATTAAGCAAATGCGGATGAGTTCTGAGGGGCTGTATGGGTTTGAAAGATACTGATTCTTATGCAACATGTCTTCAAAATATTTCATAAGACTGGAAAATTCAGATTGTTCGAAACGTTTCATCATTATGATGCTATGTTTTACTCGGTCTTGTGTGGCTTGAGACCAATATGCTGAGAGGAAGGCATGGTTAAACTCTCCTTCACTGTGGCAATCGTGAATTACCGATCGCATTCTTACAGCTGGTTCATTCTCCAAGTAGCCACACATAAATTCTAATCTGTGTTCTAACGACCAGTTGGGAGGAAAACAATGCGAGAATTGATGGAGCCATGCTTGAGGATGAATGTCGTTTCCAGAATTCTTAAATGTTTTGAATTTACGTGTAGTAATGAACAGCTTATAGTCAAAATCATCATGTCGGCGAGTCGCATATCGGTCATTGTTAGGTCGTGTCGGCTGTTCAATCTCAAAATTCGGTGCACATTGCCAATTTCTTTCATAATTTCCGAAATGCGCTGTGTTATTATTTTGTGGCTGTTCCGTATTTCTGTGTCCCTCTTCCCGTATTGGGGCGCGAGTATCCTCTGAAATACGTAATTCTTGTATTACCTGTGTCAGCTGATCTTGTACTTCCCGAATTTCTCTTTTGTACTGTGTATTGATTTGATTTTGATTCTGTTTGAATTTTCTAATTTGTTCATACTCTTCTGTGTCAGTGAAGGCTACAGGTCTTGTGTCATTCAGATCATCATCTACCTTTGTAGATAAGTTAGTGACCTGATCCGAAAGTTCGGCTACTTTCTCCGATAGTGAACACATTTCCTCAGTGTGTTTTTCTGAACCAAGTTTCAGAGTGTCCATTCGTGTTGAAATCGAATCTACTGTGTCCTTTAAGTTTTCCTGAGTTATTGCAAGTTGCGTAACCGAATCGGTAGATGCAACTGAGTCAATTTTAGCCCACAAGGTCTAATGATTTTCACGAACAATGGCTTGCAGTTCTTTTATGGCTGCTTCGTGATTCTGTAATGCATTTTCATGCCGCGAAAAAATAGGTTGAAAATGCTCACAAATTTGTGTTTTTACGTCATTACAGACTTTTTGACATTTCGATTCAATGTTATGTAACTCAGTAGTTAAATCTTCACGTGTTTGTTCAAGTGTGGTGTCTAACTTTTTAAGATTTTGTTCCACTGTGTCTAACTTTTTAAGATTTTGTTCCACTGTATCTAACTTTCGAAGATTTTGTTCCATTGTGTCTAACTTTTGAAGCTTTTGCTGTGTTTGACCCATTTGCTGTATTAATTGTAATAACAATGCACTGGTGTCTGGAACATGTTCCTCAGTGCTTTTCGGCAGTGAATTTGCACCGGAAACATTCACATTTTGACAAGCAGAAAATGTGTCTTGACTTATTTGAGAAAACGGTGAGGATCCAAAACCTGAATCTACAGTATTTGCGAGATTGTTTCCTGTCATTTCGGATTCCTGAGGCGAGCTGTTGCCGACCGATCGATCGATAATGCTTCCCTGTTCTCTAATTGTTTCACTGTCTACACCATTGTTTGCCGCCCGCTCCATTTCCCTATGCACAATTACCAAATTACTACTTTGAACATTAGTTAATTCATTACTCTGCGGCGCTAACACACTGCTTTCGTCTTCACTGTCATTTCTCAATTTACTTTGGAGCCTAGTATTACGTTTTTCACACGCCATTATTGTCACAATATTTCACGATAACACAGAAAAGCACAATTTGAAGAGCAAAAATAAGAGAACACATTAACATAACACTGAAAATAATATCTAGTTAATTGCAGCTGCGAAATACTTGGTGCAAATCTACATGCATGCCACAACTGTTTTACTGTACAACAATGAAAGACTGCAACTACAAAGGAGATTTTCTCTACAATTACGCGCTAGCAATAAACAAAAGCTACACTAATTACACAAACTACAAGAAAAAAAAAATCAGAAGATTCCAGTGAGGTATCCTCGGCTAAGGGTCGACATATGAAACGTCCCCTTTAAACAATTATACATGACTGTGCTTAAACTGACACACAATATTTTGTTAGCGCAACGCAATCTGACTTTCAAAATTCCCTACAAAAGAATGGCCCTGACTAACATTAAACTATACCTTTCACAAATCACTTACCTCACAAAAATCTTCGCTGCTCAAGCTACTGCAATACAGCGAGCGCCACTTCTGCCAGCTAAATAAAAGATTCAAACTACTGAAGGCACTAACTACTGATAGGGATAGTTAGCAAATGAAAGATATTAATAGAGAACAAACAATGTATTTACCTTGATATCATCATATATAAATATAGCAGTTCATGACAAATTTCAAAACTCCGCCATCTCTCTCCCCACATCCACCACTGCTGGCGGCTCACCTCCAACTGCGCAACGCTACGCGCTGTTCACATCCAGCTGCCGCTGCCCAACACTACAATGGCAGACAACAATGCAAACTAGCCACAGACTGCACACAGCACAGCCAGTGATTTTCATATTGAGCGCTACGTAACGTTGCCAATAAGAAAACATAAACAGCCTACTTACATAGAGAAAACATAAACAGCCTACTTACACTATGTCTCTATTTTGATGAAGTTCGAAGCACAGACATAAAAGAAAGATCTTTGGACATCTGTCTTCCAAAACTTAATGTACTGTGCTGTACAGTACTGTACCATAAATCTATTTGAGAATCTATTTTTCCTGAATGAAACGGATTCAGTTATTCTGCTTTGATTCATACGGAAAAAGGCGTTTCACTTAACAAGTGTTGGGTCCGAGTAACTTTCAGGAATGTATCATACTCATTATGGTAAGTAATTTTGCATACTTTAAATTTACAATGCAAATGAATCGAACAAAATAGTATAATAAGTAATTATTTTCATTTGATGACCAATTAAGATACACATTAACTGACATATACAGTATAGGGAAACTGAAAATTGTAAGTGCAAAAACGGTATGTGGTTTCCTGAAAATTTACCGTTTAAGTGATGAATTTAGGGAGCTCGTAAAATGAAATTAATTATTGTAAATTATGACTAATGAGATTTGCGTATTATTTTGTTTCTGGTTTCGGAATAGGCAATTGCCTAATCCTCGAAAGGAAGAAGAAGATGATGATTATGAGATTTATGTAGCTGCAATTTTCCACTTACTATTGACTATAGTTGTGGATCGTAGTGGAAATTGTCAGCAGCTACTTCAAATACTCATCGGTTAATTTAAATCTGTAAATACATTTACGTCTTTCATTTTAGAGAAGTTTTTCTCGCAACGATAGGTAGTGCCCAAAGCCGAAAAAAAAGCCAAAGCAGATTTATGCAATTTTAATTACTAAATATAATCTGTTAAACATAATTATCTTCAATAAGAAACTGTAGTCACAAAACACATTATTTCCGTAGTATGTTCGTTTGCATGGTCATTTTATGCAGTAGCTGTTAAAAACAGTTATTATTTTTTCCGCCTTAGTCTAACGGCAATTTAATTAAAGAGAATTTTACTCCAGACGCGTTTCGCTCTTATTTATAAAGCACCTTCCGTGGTTATTAGTGTTCTGTCTCTCGTTTACACATTCTCCGAACTACTGCTTCTTTCCTCCTCGCTAGCAGCGGTTGATGTCGGAAGACTTCGTTTCACATATAGGCTTACCAGTTTTTACCTTTCTGCAGTATTTCCAGTACGCAATGCTGAGTGAGAACATACACAATTACAGTTCGATTTACAAAAGTGAGGTGAAGTGTAAATAATGCAAATGTTTCGAGGCGCCGTTCACCTCGATGACGGCATTTGTGGGGACGACCATCGACCTAGTGTGGCAAAAATGTGATTCACCGGAAGAGCAGACACGTTTCCATTGATCGACGGTAAATCACTGCCTACCTACTGCCAACTGCAATCGTAACTGACGATGTTGGGTCCACATGTGAACACATAAGGGTGGTCTGCTGCGGAGATCCATGTTCAACAATGTACGATGAATGGTGTGCTACGAAACACTTGTGTGTGCACCTGCGTTGTGTGCTTTCGGCAGAGATGCCGCAGTTCACCGTCTATTTCACTTCGCAGAGCAGACCAGCCTCCGAACCCCACGTTCTGCGGAGAGTCGTGGACGTCCAACCACTTAGCGCCTAGTGGTAGTTCCATCGTCTTTCTACCTCTTTTCGTAGATGCTCACGACAGTGGCACGCAAACATTGCTAACATTTTAGTTCACAGGTTCTGCGCAATAACACGAGGGTTAATCAGAAAGTAATGCACGGTATTTTTTCTTCAACAATTCTTTATTGAACATAATGAGAGTTACACACACGAAAGAATGGTGTTTTATTTACATATCCTATTTTTCCACGTAATTTCCATACTGTTCTATGCCCTCCTTAACCGCGAAACGAGGGCTTGTACGCTCTGTCGGTACCAATACTTATCCTGTGGCGGAGCCAGTACTTCACTGTGTGAATCACCTTCTCATCTTTCTGAAAATGGCATCCTTTAATGGCCCAAACAAGTGGAAGTCCGAGAGGGCTAGGTCAGGGCTGTAAGGTGGATGGGCTAACACTGCCCAACCCTGTTTTGCGATGTGTTCAGCTGTCCTCAGACGTGTGTGGGACCGAGCGTTATCGTGTTGCACTAAAACATCTCATGGGTTGCTGTGACGCCGAAGTCGTCGGAGCGCGTCTGGAATTTGTTAACGTGTTGACATATTCTTCTGAATTAATGATACCGCTTCTTGGCATCACGTGAATCAGAATCACGTCTTCACAGTCCCAGAATACGGTAATCGTGACCTTACCGGCGGAAGCGGTTGTTTTAAATTTTTTCTTCTGTGGGGAGTAGGAATGGCGCCACTCCATCGACTTTCGTTACGGGCTCAAAATGGTGAACCCAGATTTCACCACCTGTTATAATCCAGGACAGAAAGGCCTCCGCCTCAGCCTCAATACGTTGCAACAAATCAAGACAAATGATTTTTCTGTGCGATTTGTGATCCACCGTTAGACTCCGCAGGACCCACCTTGCACACACTTTGAATAGCCAAGAGTGGGGGTAATCGCATCCACACTTCCTTTGCTGATTGAGAGATGCAGCGCCAACTACGGAGTCGTAATGCGTCGGTTGTCGCGAGTGACAACATCAGCTCGCTGCAAGATGTCAGGTGTGAGGACAGTGGATGATCTGCCCGACCGCTGCAAATCGTGCAGCTCCGCCAAGCCGCCTTCTGGTGATCTCACCCTCCGTGCCCAGCGACTAGCTGTGTGCTCTACCAGCTGCCGGGAGTGCTAGTTCTGCAAGTTTCGCGGGAGAGCTTCTGTGAAGTTTCGAAAGTAGGAGACGAGATACTGGCGGAAGTAAAGCTGTGAGGACGAGGCGTGAGTCGTGCCTGGGTAGATCAGATGGTAGAGCACTTGCCCGCGAATGGGAAAGGTCCCGAGTTCGAGTCTCGGTCCGGCACACAGTTTTAATCTGCCAGGAAGTTTCATATCAGCGCACACTCCGCTGCAGAGTGAAAATCTCATTCTGGAAACTGTACTTCTGTCGACAACTGATGCTCCATGGACTTTGCTCAAGCGTTTGTGAATATCGAACACAGTTTCTTTCTGTGCAGTGAGAAATTCAATGACGGCACGTTGCTTGTAACGTACATCACCTACAGACGCCACTTTGAAACTGTCCTGCAGCTACACTATCCGTCGAAAGTGACGGAAACCTGGCGCGATCACTCAGGAGACTTCAAATAATACATACGTAAGCTTTCGCATTCGTAGCATTCTTTCAGGCTGAGAGAAAAAAAAAAGCGATACATTACTTTCTTGGCAACCCTTATAATCTTCCGATTGTCAAAGTCGCTTATCTAAGTGGATTTCCCAATTTGCAACCCATTACTTCGCTACGGTGGTCCTCCGTTCGTTTCTGCTCCGCTTAGATACTTTTCTTACAGCGTCATGTGACCGTAACGCCACCAGGCAGCATCGAACGTCACAGTGAGCAGTGGTTCAAAGTGGTTCAAATGTCTCTGAGCACTATGGGACTTAACTTCTAAGGTCATCAGGCCTCTAGAACTTAGAACTACTTAAACCTGTCTAAGGACGTCATACACATCCATGCCCGAGGCAGGATTGGAACCTGCGACCGTAGCGGTCGTGCGGTTCCAGACTGTAGCGCCTAGAACCGCTCGGCCAACTCGGCCGGCTGAGCAGTGGTCATGATGTGTTTGGCTTCTCTATGTGCTCAGAATAAACATAAAGCAGGAGGCTTTCAGACGGAGACGTGTGCTGGGAGGCCCTCACGTGACGTTTCGCGGCGACGGGCCCGTCCCGTCACACGACAGGTGCCGGCCGCCGTCTGCGGCCGTGATTGCCGCCGAGCCGCCTCGGGCAATGCGGGACTCGCGCACGGGCGGCGAGATTGCCGGCGGCGTAAACGAGACGCTTCAAAGAAATTGCCTGACAAGGCTGGCAGCTGTACACTCAGCGAGGGTGGAAAACACGGCGACAAAAAAAGAGATGGGAATGGTGGTGTTTCGGGGAGGGGGCAGGGAGAGGGGTTAGCGCAGCGGCATTCTGCGGCTACGCGCCTTCCCATCTCGCTGCTCCCACTCTCACTTTGGCAACTTTGGGTTAAAGGAAAATTGTGGAGTGTGTCTCAAGGAACAGAGTACATACAAACTCTATGCTCGTGACGAACAGCGCTGTAGTAAGCCACGCAGTTTGATGGAAAAATGTACGTAATTCTGCAAAGCTTCGAGTCAGATCAGGATGCTACTTGACAGACCTAAACCGCAATACCCAAATGGTAGAATTCGGTTTATTGGGAGAATTTTGGGAAGCTGTGGTTCATTTGTAGAGGAGCCCGCATATACGATGCCGGTGCGACCTATTCTTGGATACTGCTCGAACGTTTGGGATCCGTAGTAGATCGGAATGAAAGAGAACACCTAAGCACTTCAGAGGCTGTCGGCTACTTTTGTTTCCGGTAGATTCGAACAAGAGGTAAGTGTTAAGGAGATGCTTCGGGATCTCAAATGGGAGTCCCTGGAGGAAATTTGACGTTGTTTTCAAAGAAGACTATTGAGAAAATTTAGGAAATCGGCATTTGAAGCTGACTGTTGAATGATTCTACTGCCGCCAACATACATTGCGCGTAAGGACCACGAAGATAAGATACGAGAAATTAGGGGTCAGACAGAGGCATATAGATAGTCGTTTTTCCCTCGCTCTGTTTGGGAGTGGAACAGGAGGGGAAGTGACTGGTAGTGGTACAGGATCTCTTCCTCTACGCGGCGTACGGTGGCTTGCGGAGTATCTACGCGGGTGTAGATGAAATAAGTACCATATAGGAGACGACATTGTCTCAGAATAGTGGAGGTGCTTGGGGGACCCAGTCATGACAATATAGTACACCTCGTGTGTCTAATACAGTGCATCAGATGGGCGAAAGACATTCAGACTTCGAGAACAATGCAATAGTTTGTATTCCAAAGCACATAGGTAATGAAAGGCGGGAATGGAATATTATCAAACTATTAGTTTAATAAGTAATATTGAATTGCATGGTTAACACAAGAAAGGAAAATTTGGTAAAGGCGGACCTCAGGGAAGATCAGTTAGAGCTCTGGAGGAATGTACAAAAAAGGTAGCTAACACTGGCCCTACGACCTACTTTAGAACGTAGTTTCAAGATGGAAAAAAGCTACGTTTACACCATTTCCAGATGCAGACAAAGCTTTCGACTAGGCTGAACGCCTGAGGGTGCAGTTCAGCTTTCGACATACCGATTTCCATGTCGGAATGATCCTTATCAGTTCGACTGACCAAGTAGCAGATCACACCCCGTGCGCACGCCTGCATTTAACAAAGGATGTGCAACTCATAACAACACGACTGTGGTGGCCCTAGAAAACATGTGATATGTGTGTTATATCTCACGAAAGATAAAAAAAAGATTCATCTAACTATAAAATGAAAATTTGGTTCACATTAATTCTTCTTGTTTATTACGAAGTTTCCTGATAACATATGCACGAATAAGATGTTATTACAGCATCCATTTCATCTCATGAAATGCTGACATTCAAAAAGAGCATAAGATTCACAGAAGCTCCGTAGTTCTCATACTTTGATCGCCCACGCTGCAAGTCCTCACCGCAGCCTGCAGTCAGTAGTGAAGAGCCCCAAGCACCGTGATTTGCTGCAGACTGCAACACACTGGCATCCCATTGCTAGTGCAACCCTTCTCTACATCTTCAGGCGCTGTCGCCTGTTGTGTTTTGTGGACAAGTGTGCTCTGCCAGCACAGAGTTCTTTCTCCTCTCCAAACGGTCGTGCAGTTCTCAAGCGCCTGCGGAAAAAGGCGGTGCAAATCTCTGATCAATGATGTTTTTCTCAACAACAGACCAAACTAATCTCCCAGCATAACTTTATCTACGTGAACCGTCCATTTCACTCCCACACAACGTAGCTCTTTTAACGCTTTTGAGTTGCACTCTCACTTTCAACTAAGTTTCTTACTTCTGTCAATAATGCTCGGCTCCACACCTTAATTTCCCAGAGACAGCCATGTTGACATTCCCTCATTGGATATTTTTTAAGATCACCCAATAAGAATTTTCTTACAACTTTTTATCAAGAGGTCGGCTGCGCATCCCACGTAATGGCGTAACAGAAAGTTGGCACATTGCGGTGCAAAGAGAGGGAGAGAGAGAGGGAGAGAGAGAGAGAGAGCGAAGTTGATGACTTCTGCCCCCTATACATCATTCCCAGAAGGCGACCACGCGGTACAAAACAAGGATCCTTAGAAACCTGTTTTGACCAGATGGCACTGCTTCTAAAAGCTAAGATCCGGCATGAGCGCAAGAGTTCGTCAAGTTGCATTATACTATTTCTGTGAATGTGGGAAGTATTCCATATCGTGCAGGACGCATTATCTGAGAAACTGCCAAAATGCAGAGCCCAAACGCCCAGTACGAACAGTGTTTGGTTTGCAGCGTACACCTGACACTAGCGGACGCTTCGTCTACTCCCACTCTGTTTCTCCTCCGACAGTCACGCCGAAGCTATCACTGACTGAACACCAAGTCACTGCCCTGGACCTATCTCGCAACCACGGCTCTAGCTAAACAACAGAAAATATCACATGCGCAACAGTCACTAACAAAGAGAAGGACTTAACTTAAAAGTAGTAAGCTTAAACCCTTAATCCAGGTAATCACTGATGTTACTAGCTACAATTGGTAAATAGATTACTGATTTGTGGGAATAGAGTTCACGCGGTATTGACTTTATATCAGATACGAATGATAGATGATATGTGACAGTCCAGCAATGGGCTGAAACTTATCATTTGGTAAACGCCATTTCAAATACTCAAGGTAACAATTGTAAAATACAGAGATCAAAAATTTATTAACAAGTTATACAGAATGCAGATGGAAGTAACAAGAATCGATGGGCATGAAATGAAAACAGTGGTTGAGGAGAGCGTGAGAAAGTGTGATTGCCTTGTGACACTGCGATACGTCGTGATTTTAGTATTATTTATTTATTTATCGTATGGCAGTTATTTTAGTATTTTGCTAGCTGTCAAGCTCTGCTGTAGTCGATCGTCCTCAGACGTTACACAAGAATTATGTAATTAATCCTAACTGATTGATCGTGTTATATAACCTAATCACGATCGGTGCGGTAAGGACCAACTCTAGATAAATAAGAACAGTAGAACCGTACCAAGATATTTATTAGAAAACGTCAAGGAAATTGCAAAACAGAACCTATACAATTACAATATTCAGTCAATTATACTGGTCAGATGAAGTTAAAGATTGGCACAACATGAATGGTGTACAACAAGATTGACAATGTTGCATATCAGCAAAAAATTGTTTTTGGAAGGGCACTAGAATACTACGCAGAGGATAAGGAGCATGCTTGCAACCAACGCATGTATCTGCAGAGGTTGTTCATAATTAGTGTATCAGTTAGCACACACTCACACACATTCGCACACGCACGCACACTCACACACACACACACACACACACACACACACACACACACACACACACACACACACACACACACACAAAATCATATATAAAGGGCGGTTCATCTGAAGTTTCGGATGGGTTTATCTTGAAAACTATACATCGGGTAAAAATAGTGGGTAAGACAAGTTCGTAAGCTCGAAGGGGGACATCAAGTGATTCAACACGTAACTTCCAGTCCCATCCCACTTGGGTGGGGCAGGGGGGCAACTTTTAAATCTTAAATGGAAACACCTATTTTTAATTGCAGATTCGGATTCACCATAAAAAAAGTAATCAAGTTTTGTCTGAAACATTTTTTAAACCATTGACAGATGGCGCTGAAATCGAGTAAAAAGTAAAATTGGGGAAGAACTCTGATTTATTTAGAATTATCCGAGAAAGACGCATCTAATCGATAAAAAATGTGCACCAATTCTTTCGTAACTCCAAATTAAGCTAATTTTGTACAAAATGTACTGTATCCTACTTTTAGCGTTATCCAAAAGCAATGACATGGACATAGTAGAATGATGTTCCCATCGAGTGCTTCATTAGTGTGACTCCTCTTGCCTCTCACATGTTGGGTTGTTTCATTAGTATGAGTCCCCTTGCCTCTTACAATTTGTGGTGCTTAATTAATGAATTTAGCCACAAAGAAATCATTTAGAATTATCCCCATTTGCTTCAAGTCAATCGTCCGGGAAAGTGGTCCACAATTTTGAGCAGCACATCCCGTGGTATGCCTGCAAACGCTCTTCGAATGCGTTGCTCCATATCGTTTCGGGTTGTGTGCTGTTTTTCATAAACTATGTTTTTTTTAAATAACCGCACAAGAAGTAATCAGGAGATGTTAGGTCTGGTGAACGTGGACGCCACTGAATTAGTCCTCTGTGTCCTATCCACCGACCAGGGTACCTTAAATTTAAAACTTTCCACACATTTTTAGCATAATGGGGAACTACTCCGTCTTGCGAGAACCACATTCGTTGCCTAGTTTCTAAACAAACATCTTGCATTAGCTCCAACAAATCATCGCGGAGAACTTGTAAATAAGATTCCCCAGTAACATTTCGGTCAAAAAAATACGGTCCTACTAAGTAACCGTTTAAAACTCCACACTGGACCATTAACGACCATTTGTGTTCATTGTCAACTGATCTGTGCCAGTGTGGATATACAGGGGACCAATAATGACAATCATGACGATTTAGTGCGCCATTGTATTTGGCTTCATCGGTGGAAACGTATCTAAAAATCATTGTCACCTCTTATCATTTCCAAGGCCCATCGGCAGAAATTCACGCGTATTTTCATATCTTTCGGCGTTAATGCCAGTGTCTCTGTGATATGATACGCATGATATTTATGTGCCTTCAAAATCCTCAAAACGGTTGATTTTGGTATTCCAGTTTGGTTCTGAATCGCACGACTACTCATTTCGTGATCCAGTTGAACACAGGCGAAAACGTTAATGGTACGAGCGTCATTCTCATTGTATTCGCGATGACGAGGTGAACGATGCATGTATCCATTACTAGCTCGTTGAATGCAATTTCGAATAATGTTTTCGCTTGGATGTCGTCTGTTAGGGAAACGAGCCGCATACAATGGCGCAGCTGCAGCGTAATTGTTATGTCATTCACCTAGAATTATCATCATATCAACAATCTCTGTAGGAGGATAGTGAGTCACGTTTCGCTAAAGAGTAATTTACTTTCGTCAGTTGATGTTTATAGTTCACAATCTGAAAGTGAAGTGTCATCTGATCGCATTGCACCGACTTTTATACTGAGCCATAGTTCGCAGTTTGGCCACGGTAGCGGTACAGTCGGGTGAGTAATGCCATTGTGAAGAGTTCCCTAATGAGATTTTAATACCACTCCGCCTCCCTCCATCAAAAACTGTCGCAGATAGAATACATTTTGTATACAAATAGCCTAATTTGGCGTGGTGCACATTTTGTGTCGATTTGATGTAACCTTCTCAGATCATTCTAAATGAATCAGAGTTCTTCACCAATTCTTTTAATTTTTCTTGATCTGTCAATGGCTTAAAAAATACTTCAGACAAAACTTGATTACTTTTTTATGGAAAATCCGAGATTGCAATAAAAATATCGGGGTTTCCATTTAAGATTTAAAAGTTGCCCCCCGTCCCACCAAAGGAGGCGAGGGCTGGGGGTCACTTGTAGTATCATTTGACGTCCCCCTTGGAGCTTACGAACTTGTATTAGCCACTATTTTTACCTGATGTATAGTTTTCGAGGTAATCTCATCCGAAACATAAGATGGACCACCCTGTATATATATATTGTTTCTGCAAGAGCATGCAACGATTTAACAGGGCATACGGCTTGCTCCACTGAACAACTTGAGGTAGGGAACCTGAGATTGGAGAAACCAGCGGAAGGAGATAATAGTAATAAAATTACATTACTGCTTAATTTTTATATTTGACCCACCAGGATAGCCAAGAGCGCTAACGCGCTACTTCCTGGACTCGGGTAGGCGCGTCGGCCCCGGATCGAATCTGCCCGGCGGATTAACGACAACAGCCGGTGTGCCGACCAGCCTGGATGTGGTTTTTCGGCGGTTTTCCATATCCTACTAGGTGAATACCGGGCTGGTCCCCACGTCCCGCCTCAGTTACATGACTCACAGAAATATGAAACACGTTGACACTATTTCACGATCTACACTCAACGCAGACAGCTGGGGTACACTAATTCCGTCCTGGGGGGTACGGGGTGGCGGGAGGAAGGGCATCTGGCCACCCCTTAAAATTAACAAATCCGGTTAACTATGGACGACCCTGCGAAGCGCGGGACAAGGCGCAAGCGTTAGATAGACAGAACTGTTTAATTTTATATTTACATAAATTAACTGCAAATACTATCGTTAACACAAAGAACGTACCATTTGCACTGTATCTTACAAAACTGCTGAAACTGACGGCCATCAACTGCAATTCAAGCATAACACTGTCGAACAAGAGTCTGGTGCACTCTGTAAAATATCCACAGTGAGTTACGAATCACATCATAGGCAGAGATTCCATCTGCGTATCAATTGGGGTCTAATACACAAGTAACTTTAGACATACCCATAGGAAATAATTAAAGAGTTTCAGGTCAGGAAACCTCTCAGGCCACGGAATAGGACCTCCCCATCCCATCCAGCGATTCGGAGATACTATACTAGAATTACTCCGTCGTATTGTACTGTAAGTCTCTGAATAGCACTGAGTAATGAATGGCTCTGTCATTGATTCACAGTACGTTATGTCATGGGACAATGTAAGTGCGTTACAACAGAGCCACACGAATGGGTTTATAAGTAAAGTAAACAAAACCAGCATCATGGCTTCCTGGTAATCAGGCTTGACCTCATTGTTTCCTAGCAGAAAATGAAGAATATACGTGTAAATAAACGGCACAGTACTTGTAAAGTTGTACTCATGTTAGTTGTAAAGATGCTGGAAAACAGTAGTACTAGAGAAACCGGTAGACAAATTTTTGCCTGCCGCTGTGGACGAGCGGTTCTAGGCACTCAGTCCGGATTCGCGCGACTGCTACGGTCGCGGGTTCGAATCCTGCCTCGGGCATGGATGTGTGTGATGTCCTTAGGTTGGTTAGGTTTAAGTAGCTCTAAGTTCTAGGGGACTGATGACCACAGATGTTAAGTCCCATAGTGCTCAGAGCCATTTAGTAAGATGTAAGTTGTAATCGTCGACACCCTTGTGTTCCCACAGTCTCTTCGTCCTCCTTACACTGCAGACTAGGCGGTACCATGCGTATAATTTAACAGAATGTGGTGCACACTAAGTGACAGTCACTTACTCATTTTCGATTTTTCATATATATCCTGATTTTTGGTCATCAGTCTTCTGACTGGTTTTATGCGGCCCACCACGAATTCCTCTCCTGTGGTAACCCCGTCATTTCAGAGTAGCACTTGCAACCTACGTCCTCAATTGTTTTCTGGATATATTCCAGTCTCTGTCTTCCTGAACTGTTTTTGCCCTGTACACCTCCCTCTAGTACCATGGAAGTCATTCTTTGATGTCTTAACAGATGTCCTATCATCCTCTCCCTTCTCTTCGTCAGTGTTTTTCACATATTTGTTTCCTCTTCGATTCTGCACAGATCTTCCTCATTATCAGTCCACCAAATTTTCAACATTCGTCTGTAGCACCACATCACAAACACTTCGATTCTCTTCTGTTCCGGTTTTTCCACAGTCCATGTTTCACTACCATACAATGCAATACTCCAGACGTAAATTCTCAGAAATTTCTTCCTCCTTGGGCCGCCCGTCATTGGTTATTTTACTGCCTAGGTAACAGAATTCCTTAACTTCATTGACTTCGTGACCATCAATCCTGATGTTAAGTTTCTCGCTGTTCTCATTTCTACTACTTCTCATTACCTTCGTCTTTCTCCGATTTACTCTCAACCTATACTGTGTACTCATTAGACTGTTCATTCCGTTCAGCAGATCATTTAATTCTTCTTCACTTTCACTCAGGATAGCAATGTCATCAGCGAATCGTATCATTGATATCCTTTCACCTTGTATTTTAATTCCACTCCTGAACCTTTCTTTTATTTCCATCATTGCTTCCTCGATGTACAGATTGAAGAGTAGGGGCGAAAGGCTACAGCCTTGTCTTACACCCTTCTTAGTACGAACACTTCGTTCTTGATCGTCCACTCTTATTATTCCCTCTTGGTTGTTGTACATATTGTATATGACCCGTCTCTCCCTATAGCTTACCCCTACTTTTTTCAGTATCTCGAACAGCTTGCACAATTTTATATTGTCGAACGCTTTTTCGAGGTCGACAAATCCTATGAACATGTCTTGATTTTTCTTTAGTCTTGCTTCCATTATTAACCGCAACGTCAGAAATGCCTCTCTTGTGCCTTTATCTTTCCTAAAGCCAAACTGATTGTCACCTAGCGCATCCTCAATTTTCTTTTCCGTTCTTCTGTATATTATTCTTGTAAGCAATTTGGATGCATGAGCTGTTAGGCTGATTGTGCGATAATTCTCGCACTTTTCAGCTTTTGCCGTCTTCGGAATTGTGCGGATCATGCTTTCCCGAAAGTCAGATGGTATGTCGCCAGACTCATACATTCTACACACCAGCATGAATGTCGATTTGTTGTCACTTCCTCCAATGATTTTAGAAATTCTCATGGAATGTTGTCTATCCCTTCTGCCTTAAATGATCTTAAGTCCCCCAAAAAAATGCTCTGAGCACTATAGGACTTAACTGCTGTGGCCACCAGTCCCCTAGAACTTAGAACTACTTAAACCTAACCAACCTAAGGATATCACACAGATCCATGCCCGAAGCAAGATTCGAACCTGCGACCGTAGCTGTCGCGCGGTTCCAGACTGTAGGGACTAGAACCGTTCGGCCACTCCGGCCGACCTAAGTCCCCCAAAGCTCTTTTAAATTCTGGTTCTAATACTGGATACCCTATCTCTTCTAAATCGACTCCTGTTTCTTCTTCTATCACGTCAGATAAATATTCCGCCTCATAGAGGCTTCGAATGTCTTCTTTCCACTTATCCGCTCTTTCCTCTGGACGTAATAGTGGAGTTCCCGTTGCACTCTTAATGTTATCACCATTACTTTTAATGACTCTGCCCGTCCAACAAACATTTTTTTCTCGAAGTCTTCACATTTTTCCTGCAGCCATTTCGTCTTAGCTTTCCTGCACTTACTATTTATTTCATTCTTCAGCGAATTGTATTTCTCTATTTCTGAGTTTCCCGGAACATTTTTGTACTTTCTCCTTTCATCGATCAATTGAATTTTTTCTTCTGTTACCCATGGTTCTTCGCAGTTACCTTCTATGTACCTATGTTTTCCTTCGCAACTTCTGTGATGGCCCTTTATAGAGATGCCCATTCCTCTTCAGCTGTACTGCCTACTGAGCTATTCCTTACTGATGTATCTATGGCCTTAGAGATCTTCAAGCGTACCTCATAATTCCTTAGTATTTCCGTGTCCCACTTCTTTGTGTATTGACCCTTCCTGACAAATGTCTTAAACTTCTTCCTACTCTTCATTAATACTATAACTGAGTCCATGTCTGCTCCTGGGTACGCCTTACAATCCAGTATCTGATTTCGGAATCTCTGTCTGACCATGAAGTAATGTAACTGAAATCTTCCCGTATCTCGCGGCCTTTTCCAAGTATACCTCCTTCTGTCGTGATTCTTGAACAGAGTGTTCGCTATTACTAGCTGAAACTTGTTACAAAAGTCCTTCCTTGTCCCAAGCCCATATTCTCCTGTAACCATTTCTTCTACTCCTAATCCTACAACTGCGTTCCAGTATCCCACGATTATTAGATTTTCATATCCGTTTGCATACTGTATCACCCTTTCAATATCCTCGTACGCTTTTTCTATCTCTTCATCTTCAGCTTGCCACGTCGGCATGTATACCTCAGCTATCGTTGTCGGTGTGGTTTGCTGTCGATTCTGATAAGAACAACCCTATCACTCACCTGTTCACAGTAGTACACTCTCTGCCCTACTTTACTATTCATAACGAATCCTACTTCCGTTGTTTCATTTCCTGCTGCTATTCATATGACCCTATATCATCAGACCAGAAATCCTTGTCTTCTTTACATTTCACTTCGCTGACCCCTACTACATCTAGATTGAGCCTTTGCATTTCCCTTTTCTGATTTTCTGGTTTCACTACCACGTTCAAGCTTCTGACATTCCACGCCCCGACTCGTAGAACGTTATCCTTTCGTAGATTATTCAATCTTTTTCTCATGGTAACCTCCCCCTTGGCAGTCCCCTCCCGGAGATCCGAATGGTGGACTATTCCGGAATCTTTTGCCAATGGAGAGATCATCATGACACTTCTTCAATTACAGGCCACATGTCCTGTGGATACACGTTACGTGTCTTTAATGCAGTGGTTTCCATTGCCTTCTGCATCCTCATGTCGTTGATCATTGCTGATTCTTCCGCCTTTAGGGGCAATTTCCCACCCCTAGGACGAGAGAGTGCCCTGAACCTCTATCCGCTCCTCCGCTCTCTTTGACAAGGCCGTTGGTAGAATGAGGGGTGACTTCTTATGCCGGAAGTCTTCGACCATCAATGGTGATTATTAATCAAAATTTAAGCAGTGGTGGGATTCGAACCCGGGACCAAAGATATTTTGATTATGAGTCAAAGATGTTACCTGTAGACCACGAGTTCACAACCCTGATAACACAATAACAAACGTATATTGTTCTGGCGGTGGTATTTTGTTCCCTTTTTATACAAAGGATATTATAGGTTTATGGACAATTAGCATGGTACTTACACACTTCGCTCGCAGTTAGATGTACGGAAACAAGTAGAAGACAGACACACTGTGTTCCTGCAGCACAGTGATAATACATTGAAAAACAAAGACAGACCCACCACGACGGAATTATCTGAAACGGACGGAAATCGGCAGATGTGATGTACATGTACAGACAGACAAGTGATAGCAATTTCAGAAAAGTCGGATTGCTTATTCAAGAGAAAGAGCTTCACTAATTGAGCAAGTTAATAACGCGTTGATCCGTGGTGGTGGTGGTGGTGGTGGTTATTGGGATGTTTAAGGGGGACTAAACAGCGAAGGTCAGCAGTCCCGTTGATCCGTCTCGGGACGTTATGCAAGCAGTTATTCGTCTTGAAATTGATTGACAGTGTTGTTGAATGTCCTCCTGAAACATTTTGTGCCAAATTCTGTCCAACAATTTTAGAAATCCCGAGCTGGCTCGAGGGACCTGCCCATAATGTTTCAAATGGTCTCAGTTGGGGAGAAATTCGGTGAACTTAGTGGCCAAGATAGGGTTTGGCAAACACGAAGACAAGCAGTGGAAACTCTCGTCGTGTGCGGGCGAGCATTATCTTGCCGAATGGCAGCCCAGGACGGCTTCCCATGAAAGGCGACAAAACGGGCCGTAGAGTATGGTCGACGCAGTACTGTGCTGTGATTGTGCCGCGGATGAAAAGCAGAGGGATCCTCCTATGAAAAGAAATTGCAACCCAGGCCATCATTTTTGGTTGTCGGACCGAATGGCGCCCACAGAATCTCACTTACTAGAGAAAAATTGTCTTCAGCGCCAAATTCCGCTTCGAACTGAGCAGCAAAGTGTGCGGAGTCTCCTCAGATAGCTGTAACACCTATTTTAGTACGTGGTGTAGCCTCCAAGGGCGGTGCTGCATGCAGTCGATCGCACAGGTGGCGAATGCTGTCGTGGGGTACGTCGTACCACGCCTGCTCGACTACGTAATCACGTAATTCTGTGACATGCGTTACTTGACGAGTCCCACGAGTCACTCACTTCTCGTCCCATCCGATCACACGCGTTCTCGACTGGAGACAAACCCGCAGGTCGTGCTGGTCAGGGAACCTGCTGCACGTCTTGCAGAGCACGTTGAGTCGCACAGGAAGTGTTTGTGTGAGCATTATCCTGTTGGAACAACGCATCATATTCCTGTTTCAAGAATGGCAGAAGAACGGACTTAACTACATTTTGAACCAGGCGCTGGTTAGCGTGTCCTAGAGTTGTTGTTTATCGCATCCGAGACCATAAGTCCTGGCGGAGCGGGGGTGGGGAGGGGGGGCTGCTGTCCATCTTGGTCGAATGCACTCTATGCGACAGTGGACAACGCTCAACGGTATATATATATATATATATATATATATATATATATATATATATATATATATATATATATATATAGACTGGTGCTGTGAACTGTAGCACTGTACACACACGGTATATATATATATATATATATATATATATATATATATATATATATATATATATATACCGTGTGTGTACAGTGCTACAGTTCACAGCACCAGTCTAACGTAGGCTAAAGCATAGCTCTCAGCAGTGTCAAGTCCAGACAAACAAATACGCACGACGCCTACTCAGGCAAGCTTTCCCGCTTCACGAAAAACTTCTGCCATACGGATAACCGCATCTGGACGGACGGCGCATTCCCCAATCATTGGGCTGTAATCCCCATACCCAAGTCTGGTTAGGACAAACATCTTCCATCCGGCTACTGCCCCGTTTTCCTCACCAGAATTGTCATCGAGGGGAAGGGACACATGAGCAATAATAGGCTATTATGGTGACTTGAATCTGCATATATGGATTTCGTAAACACCGCTCTGCAGTCTACCATCTCGTCACTCTGTCAACATACATCATCAACATGCATTATGTAAGCTTAGGGACTCATGACCTTAGAAGTTAAATCCCATAAGATTTTTTTTTAAAGAATAAAAAACATACATTATGAAAAACATTCTGCGTGCAGAATTACCAGATGGTACTGTGTTTTATGATGTGGGGAAGGCTTACGATACCTGCTGCAGGACGGGCATCCTCCATGATATCTGCAGGTAGGGCTTACTAGGCCGCCTGCCTCATTTTATTTGAGAGTTTTTGAAAGACCGGGTTCCCAAGGTACATGTGTGTCCGACTTTGTGGACTACCTTTACTCAGGATAACGGGATGCCTTAGGGCCCTGTGCTGTGTGTATTCCTATTTGCCCAACAGATAACCCTATCATGGATTCTCTGCTACCAGGTATCTGAGGCTCTCTCTTCGTCGATGACTTTGTGCTCTGTTGCAGCTCTCAACGGACCTGTTTACGTGAGCGACCACTTCAGCGACGTCTCGACCGTCTTCACTTGTGGAGCACCTACAATGGCTTCCACTCTTCCACGGAAAAGACTGTCTGAACTTCTGGCGGTGTAGGGAGTTTATGACATCGATCTTTCATCTCAGTCTTGTCGCCCTCCATTCGTCAAAATCACGAATCTCTTGGGGCCCATACCTCATAGAAAACTTTGTTGGCCCTCCCACACATCTTATCTGCCAACACACTGTACCCTATCTCTAAGCATCCAACGTCTTTTAAATGGTTCTTGATGGGGAGCGGATTCCCTGCTCCTTCGCCACTTGTACCAATTCCTTGCCAGCTCAAAAATGTTCCATGGGGTCTCGTTCACTCATCTGCACGACCATCTATGTTACGCAGTCTCAACGCAATCCACCATCGATCCATACATTTTACATCTGAGCTTTCCATACTAGCCCAGTTATGGGTCTCTGTGCAGGCGCTGCGGAGCTACCACTATCCTCTATGCCTAACCATTCATCCTATGTGTCCTTTCTTGATAACTCCTTTAACTGCCACTGTCGGGTAAGAGCAACATCTCTGGTGCCTCCTGGAGTTTGATTACATTTACTGCTATGGACACATAGTCTTACATTACCTGCCACGTTCCCGTTATCTGACAGCCCTCCACCCACCTTGGCTGTGTGCAGAGGTCCGCGTTCGTCTTGGACTTAGTTCACTTCCCAAGGGACTACTCTATCGCTGCAAGTTTCTCAAAGTTTGAACACAACGTGGACACAGCATCTTCGTCTACGTTGATGGCTCTAAGACCGACTGTGGTATTGGATGCACCATTGGGAACAAACATTTTAGGTACCGGCTTCTAGAACAGTGCTAAGTATTTACTGGAGATCTTTCCGGACTCTCTTAGGGTACCCAGTAGATCCGACGATACATGCTTCTCAGCGTGTAATAAGCTTTGGTTCACATAGCCTCCTCCACAACCTCCTTGAGCTTTACACATACCACCCTTTAGTGCAACGAACCCACAAATGCTTGCACTCGATCGCTGTTGATGGAGCCGTCGTGATGTTCATATGGGTCCCTGTCCGCAGCTCATGGTCTAGCGGCTAGCGTTGCTCCCTCTGGGTCACAGGGTCCATGGTTCGATTTCCGGCCGGATTTGGGATTTTCTCTGCCCAGGGACTGGCTGTCTGTGTCTTCTCCATCATTTCATCATCATTCGAGGAACTGGCTAGATTGGACTGTGTAAAAATTGGGACTTTGTACGGGCGCTGATGACCAGGCAGTTCAGCGAGCCACGAACATTATCATATGGGTCCCTGGTCACGTCGGAGAATAAAGTTGACGATGCTGCAGTCAAGACTGCTATCCGAATACCTAGGCCTTTTAGCCATTCTGTCCCTTCAGATGACCTCTGTGTTGGCGCATGTAGGAACATTGTGTCCATGTGGTGTGAACACGGGCCTTCTCTACATGGAAACAAACTCCCGGAAGTCAAAAACCTCCCAACCACTACGACGACTTCCTCTCACCTCTCTCATAACGTGGAGATACTTTTAGTTCTGCTGCTTATAGGGCACTGTTGTTTCAGTCACCGTCAGCTATTAAGTGGAACCCCCACACCACTCTGTTGTTAGTGCAACCAGTCACTGACAGCGCACGACTTTCTGACCCAATATCAATTTTATCGCCGTTTACGCCTTAATATAGTTTGCCGTCTGAATTATCAGATATTTTAGCAGATACAGCACGAGCCGTGGGTCACACTTTACTTTTTATTCGTTGTACGAGTAGTAATATAGCGAACAAAACTTAATTTTCAATTGTTTCAGCATTCTCCTCAAAGGGGAAGTGATAGCTGTTAGCTGTCTCTCTACTCCAGTCGATGGGCCTCTGAGTATTATCGACTTCAACTTCACCTGGTAACTGTGGTGTCACCGCCAGACACCACACTTGCTAGGTGGTAGCTTAAATCGGCCGCGGTCCATTTAGTACATGTCGGACCCGCGTGTCGCCACTGTGTGATCGCAGACCGAGCGCCACCACAAGGCAGGTCTCGAGATACGGACTAGGACTCGCCCCAGTTGTACGGACGACTTTGCTAGCGACTACACTGACGAAGCATCGCTCATTAGCCGAGCAGATAGTTAGAATAGCCTTCAGCTAAGTCCATGGCTACGACCTAGCAAGGCGCCATTAGCCTTACATACACTCCTGGAAATTGAAATAAGAACTCTGTGAATTAATTGTCCCAGGAAGGGGAAACTTTATTGACACATTCCTGGGGTCAGATACATCACATGATCACACTGACAGAACCACAGGCACATAGACACAGGCAACAGAGCATGCACAATGTCGGCACTAGTACAGTGTATATCCACCTTTCGCAGCAATGCAGGCTGCTATTCTCCCATGGAGACGATCGTAGAGATGCTGGATGTAGTCCTGTGGAACGGCTTGCCATGCCATTTCCACCTGGCGCCTCAGTTGGACCAGCGTTCGTGCTGGACGTGCAGACCGCGTGAGACGACGCTTCATCCAGTCCCAAACATGCTCAATGGGGGACAGATCCGGAGATCGTACTGGCCAGGGTAGTTGACTTACACCTTCTAGAGCACGTTGGGTGGCACGGGATACATGCGGACGTGCATTGTCCTGTTGGAACAGCAAGTTCCCTTGCCAGTCTAGGAATGGTAGAACGATGGGTTCGATGACGGTTTGGATGTACCGTGCACTATTCAGTGTCCCCTCGACGATCACCAGTGGTGTACGGCCAGTGTAGGAGATCGCTCCCCACACCATGATGCCGGGTGTTGGCCCTGTGTGCCTCGGTCGTATGCAGTCCTGATTGTGGCGCTCACCTGCACGGCGCCAAACACGCATACGACCATCATTGGCACCAAGGCAGAAGCGACTCTCATCGCTGAAGACGACACGTCTCCATTCGTCCCTCCATTCACGCCTGTCGCGACACCACTGGAGGCGGGCTGCACGATGTTGGGGCGTGAGCGGAAGACGGCCTAACGGTGTGCGGGACCGTAGCCCAGCTTCATGGAGACGGTTGCGAATGGTCCTCGCCGATACCCCAGGAGCTACAGTGTCCCTAATTTGCTGGGAAGTGGCGGTGCGGTCCCCTACGGCACTGCGTAGGATCCTACGGTCTTGGCGTGCATCCGTGCGTCGCTGCGGTCCGGTCCCAGGTCGACGGGCACGTGCACCTTCCGCCGACCACTGGCGACAACATCGATGTACTGTGGAGACCTCACGCCCCACGTGTTGAGCAATTCGGCGGTACGTCCACCCGGCCTCCTGCATGCCCACTATACGCCCTCGCTCAAAGTCCGTCAACTGCACATACGGTTCACGTCCACGCTGTCGCGGCATGCTACCAGTGTTAAATACTGCGATGGAGCTCCGTATGCCATGGCAAACTGGCTGACACTGACGGCGGCGGTGCACAAATGCTGCGCAGCTAGCGCCATTCGACGGCCAACACCGCGGTTCCTGGTGTGTCCGGTGTGCCGTGCGTGTGATCATTGCTTGTACAGCCCTCTCGCAGTGTCCGGAGCAAGTATGGTGGGTCTGACACACCGGTGTCAATGTGTTCTTTTTTCCATTTCCAGGAGTGTAGTTTGATAGTTATCGTATGAAATGTCTCATCAAGAGCGATGTATACAACAAGGATAGATTAAAGTTACGTATTCCAGCAGCTACCTACTTTTCTTTATCGCACTTATGAAGTATCCTGTTTCAGACCATCAAGTCCGCCTGCTTGCTTTATGGGCGCCTCCCTTAAATAGTGTGCGTAGTGTTGGCAGTCTGTCAACACTACAGTAACTGATCATTTCAAGTTATGGAATGCGCTCTTATGACTTCAGCTGTTTAGTCGCCTAGAGCAACAACAACAAAAACAACACGGAAGACTTCTGCTGTAGTTTACAGACAGAAGAACAAACTTTTTGTCCTGTTAAGAGTGGTTCAAAAATCAGTAAAGTTTACAAAGGCACATATCAAAAGATCGGTCGCCCAGGGCTACAGAAGTGACTTCCTTTTTGTCTGCATGTAATTTACACGAAATATCATTACTTGGCATGTGTAGTGTTCCAACATCTTTTCGTGACATCATGATCTCTGTTCTAGAATAGCGCCTTATTTTAGATTTGAATGATTTGCTCAAATGTACATATGAGGCAACGTGTCACAAATCAGTGTTTCAGCAGCTCACAGCAATGCTATTGACTTGTGCAGTAAGTAAAATTAACTTCTTGAACACAGTTTAGTAACGGCTAATGATTTTGAGGCGCACATTACTATTAAAGGCAATGGCCAACCAGAATATTTTACATGTAAGGACTGTCCCTCCACGCAATACGTGAGGATGTCACTCGGTAACTACAGTGATGAAAGACAGGTGGTGATACGACCCATCTCTGCAAGCCAATGGGCATCATCCTGGCTCATATTAAAAAAGCCCTCAAGAAGATGGTTTGTGGTCTGATTTAAAAGCCACACTAAACCTGTAAACTTTCATGAATGTATTTACTCTCATGTTACTAGAGGAATTGCTGCACAGATTGGTTCAGGGTGGAATCTGTTCCATGATTGATTATTGTGAGCCAAGTAATGGTACAAAGTTCGTTCTGGTGCACTTTGGATATCAAGTTCACATGCTAATTCATTAAACTGTTTTTAAGCAACCTCTCCGCCCCTTCCCATTAACCTTCTTCTAAGTTGTTTGTGAATCCCTAGTGATAGCTATTCTTATGCTAATTGAGTAATTGATTTGTGACCCCCCCAGGGTATAATCCATCATTCTCAGAAAATCCCCACCCCTTCCCCAACTTCTTCCTCACCCATCTGGCAAAAGGGACACTTATTTAGACACCCCTTCCCAGTCCAGTTCTGAGCCAGTTTTCCTCCTCCTGGGAAATCCACCAGCTTTCTCTTCCTCTCCAACACTTCCCCCCTCCTCATCCGCACCTCGAAATTTGTGGGAAAAAGACTCAGGCTGTGCTGAGCCACTGGATATGTAAGATTCACGAAATTGAATCAGTGTTAGTTGACATAATAAGCCCTTTTTAACCACTCCCAGAAATATTGCGCCACTTTTGATATAAAAAACTCGTGGTACCTCCACTCTTTTAATGTCACCTCCCATCCTATTGCGGATACTGGTGTAGTTAGGTCAAAATGCTTACTGCATTAATCCCAGAATCCATCAGATTCCTGGTAATACTGAGAATTTTTACTGATTGCTAAAGCTCAATTAGGTATTTGGTGGAAAATAACTTATCAAATGGACTGACTGTGTGTAATATTGCAATTTGTGTGAAAACAGCTCGCCTAAAGGACGCCGATTGCCGACTTCAGGCACGCCGGGAACTGCTCTGGATGGAGCATGGTGTCTTCTTGTGCGCCTGTTGTGAGAGGTATGCACATCCTTCAACCATGTCAGCAGTTGCGGTTCCATTTCTTGTAAGCTACACGTATACCTCCAGCATCAGCTAGGAGAGGTTCAATTGCAGCATTCTTCCTGTGCCAGTCAGTGGACGTTATCCCACAATGTCCGACATACTATGGTGAAAAATTTTAAGGCGATAAGACAACTACCTTTCACATCAAAGAAAACACCATTCTTCATAACGATGCATTGCTGTGAGCCTCTGGTCCACAATACCACTCAGAACTTCCTACAACCAATTATGGATGAATTTTTGGGAAACCAAACTGAAAGTTACCCCGGGTTCTTCAAATACGCAGAGATCATGGTTCAGTACACACTACTACACCAGACGGAAAATGCTTAAATAACACATTCAAATTGTAGTTAAGAAACCACCACTCATAAACAATGGATCATAAGGCAATATACACACACATGGGAATCACACATACATTTTGCAAATCAAGTAATTAAATTTCGAAAGAAAATACCGACTATAGCGCCAAATACACCAGAGGTCTTTTACGCACCGATATTTAAGGACTCAAGCATCCTCCGCTACGAAAACGATTCCACTGTACAGTAAACATAGCTGGCAGAAAAGACCTTCTATTCATACACACTCACGATTATGAGTGGTGCAACATCCTCTGACTGCCATGTGAGATGACAAGAGACATACACCAATGTCAGCCGTACTGGCACTAGTGTGCGTATTCTCAGCCATACCAGATGACAGAGGCCGGAGAGACTGCCACTGTGACCCCCCAGCCATCAACTGATGAATTTATGTGGGCCAAATAATCATCCACCACAAACGCTCACCATATTGAATTTCCTCACGCAACACACATGTCCAGGGGGCGCTATCACAAGGACTTGCCCCTGTGGCTGCTGACTGGTGCATTCTTTGCACCTGCCAATTGTGTGAGGCTTAGCCGTGATTTCTGGTCGACCGCTGGCCGTGGAGAGTGTCAGAAAAGCAGATGTGACTTCCAATTGCAGCTCTAACCACATTCCAACCCAGACATAGGGTCCCCAGTTTAAAAAATCCACTTCATCCAATCTGAAACGGGGATGTTGTTGTCCATACAACTCGAATTTCTCGTGAGAAAAGTTCATTCCTTCCTTTTATACGAGTTATTTTCGAAGACAGAACAAATCAGACAATAGATGTGTTTTCATATCGCTAAAGTATCGTTACTTGTTGTGAAAGTCGAGTATAGCAGTATGACATAAACTACATACCTTCAAGTATTTATCCATCTTGTAAAAAATTCTGTTCTTCAAAAAAAAAAAATGGCTCTGATCACTATGGGACTTAACAACTGAGGTCATCAATGCCCTACAACTTAGAACTACTTAAACCTAACTAACCTAAGGACATGACACACATCCAAGCCCGAAGCAGGATTCGAACCTGCGATCGTAGCGGTCACACGGTTCCAGACTGAAGCGCCTTTTAACCGCACGGCCACACCGGCCGGCAAAAATTCTGTTCTTATCAGCTTCATATGCATTATGTCCTGCATCAAGGGACTAGAACATTAAACCCATTTTTGGCTAATGATGCTATACACTCACGTCAATATTATGTATCACCGTATAAATTCGATAGTACAGCTGATTTTATGTGTACAGTCACTCCCCATGTGCAGGTAGGAGACTGAAAATTCATTAAAAAGTTATAAGAAAAAACGCCTGATTACCACTCCAATTCGCAAAACATATCTGTAGCACTCTCCCCAACAGTTCCACCCACTGGACGACATGTAACATATCAAATTCACTGACTAATTAACTAAATCGTCAGAGACCCTTCAAATGGTGCGTAATTCTTTTCCTGCAGTTGGATTACCCTCTCCAAGTAACCGAAGCTGGAGTCTCTGGAGGGAAGGCTATTGTGTCTAGAAACTCTGCATGCTCAGTTTGCTAGAAAAACAATCAAAAAGCTCGTATTAATGAGTATTATTAAAAAAAGACGAGTACGAATACTTAACTTTCATAGATGTGCAGCAAGCAAAGGGTGACAAACTATATAATCAGACTTCTTCAGAATAGACAAACTCAAATCTGTACTACGTATAGATTGCTAATGATAGAGGCTACGAGGTGTCTGCTAATGAAGTTGCTAACGTTGAAGCTGTTATCGAAGAAGGCCGCCACTACTTGAGCACGGCGCTTATGTCGTCTGTCGCGTTGTCGTCCTGGAGGGAGGTCGGTCTGCGTGTGATTGGCTGACCTCTACTCACAGCTGTCTCTTCTCTGTCGTTCATGACTGGTGTGCCAGCGCTGACTTTGCTCCGTAACAGTCCTCCCCCCCAATCCCCCCCCCCCCCGCCACAGTGGGTGGAGAGGGGGAAGGCAACAACTGCGGCTGCAAGGGACGTCAGACTTCCAGGCATACCCTGCCATCCAGCCTTCGCTGTGATGAAACCTCCCCCAGAAAAAACACCCAGAGGGTTATGTGTCCATCTCCTGAGGCCCATACCATGATGAAGAAGGTGTCGACCGCTTCGGCGTCGGTGGGTCCAGCTCCATCGGTAGGTCGAGTGGAGACGGAGGAGGCGACTCCCTCTGGTGGCTGCAGCGTCCGCACTGTCCTCGAGATCCGTGAATATGGCAGAAGAGTTACAGAAGAATCACTGTGGACGTGACAGTGGAGAAATGGGTCGTGTTGTCGACGCTGCTGTCCGTCTGGGCCTGAAATAAGATACATGCATGCGTCAAGTCGGCGAAGGACCTCGCCTTTCACCCGCTGACAGCTGCCGCTAGAATCCCTGAAAAGCACAACATCATACGGGGTGAAGTGATACTTGCGGCCTTCCTATGGCGCCGAATGGCGAAGAGGGTGGAGCAGGTGGACCAGTGTCTGATGGCGGCGGCCGTGAAGAAATTCCGCCGGCGATGGTCAATCTCGCGGATTCGAACGATAGTAGGCGAGAAACAGTTGCATTGCTTGGTGCCTGGTGCCATCTGGTTCTGGAAAACATTCCGTTTCGCCGTTTGACTGTGGATGGAATGGTGCACTAGTTGGATGCTGTATGCCATTGCGTTCACAGAAAGGTTCAAATTCATGACATGAACTGAGGGCCGTTGTCCGACACTATGACGTCAGGCAAACCTTCTAAGCAAAAAATAGAGGAAAACACCTGAATTGTGCTACCTGACGTTGTCGAGTTGATTGTCACAGCAAAAGGGAACTTGCTATAAGAGTCTACCACAATCAGCCAACAAATGTACAAATATGACAGGCAAAGTCTATTTGCACACGTTGACATAGTGATTGCGACTTAGGCCAAGCAGAGGATTTGTGTGGCGGAGCGAACAGATTATCCTCACATGCGTGACACAGTGACGTCATCAGTTCTATTTGGGTGTCCATACCCTGCCAAGCATAGTGTCGACGCGCTAACTGTATCGTACGAACAATCCTCCAGTGTCCTACTTCTTTTTGCAAAGCTTTGGGGATCAACACACGTGACTGTCCACTGTCATTCTGAAGAAGAATCATACCTTGCTGTATAGCAAAGCTATCCCGACGTGCAAAGCATAGGCGCACTACAGAGTTCATTATGCTATGCCATGAGCGAGGCCGAGATATGCGAATGTATTTTAGGAAAGTGTTCACATCTGAATCAGCTTCCGTGCCCTGTGCAATTTTCCTATAGCTCAGAGGAAAGGACTGAAGCAATTCAGAATCCTGAGCATCGATGTGACAACAAGATGCAGGAGAAGCGTCAAAGTCTGCATGAGGGCCAATCGGAAGACGTGAAAGTGCGTTCACAGTACCATGTTGAGCTGTCGGACTATACACAATCTCGTACTGGTATTGAGACAACAACAAAGCCAACTTTGAAATTTTTGGACAGCTGGTACAGTAACCAGCTCCATCGGATGAAACAAGAACTGCAATGGCTTGTGATCTGTTTCTAAGTAGAATTCTCTGCCATGCAAGTAGTGATGGAATTTGGTGACAACATACACAATAGCCAATGCCTCTTTCTCTATTTTGAATAGCTACACTGAACTTCGGGCAACACTTTTGGTGCGAAAACAATAGGCCTCTGTTTATCACCAATTCTGTGTGAAAGTACTGCACCGTTTCCGAAAGAGGAAACGTCAGCTTGCAACACAACTGCTTTGTCAGGATCAAATCCAACCAAACATAGATGACTGAACAATGATTTTTTTTACTTTTCTTGAAAAGCTTCTTGGCAATCATCTGTCCAAACACAGAGGACGTTGTCGAGACGCAAGCGATGCAATGGAACTGCGATTTGTGCTATTTGTGATGTTTCAACAAACTGGCAGGTCACATATGGCTAACAAATCTGACTGAAGGGCGTGTACACCTTGACTGTTTGTGACATGACCAAGATACTGCAACTCTGGTTTAAAAAATAACACTTGTCCAGTCTTCACTTTAGTCCTGCATCAGATAACACACGAAACAAAGCACGCAAATTTGCAATGCGTTCTTCAGGCATACGACCTGCTACGACGATATCTTCGAAATAGTTTGAACAGTTTGATACTTGACCAGTCAGCTTTTCCAAATACCGTTGGAAAATGGCGCGTGCGGGAGCACTACCAAAAGGCAAACGCAAATATTTAAACATACCAAAATGAGTGCTCACAACACACACGGTTTGAGATTCTTCATTTTGTGGTATTTGAACATAGGCGTCGCTCAAATCAATTTTTGAAAAGCAGCGACTATCGCCCAATCTGTCCACGACATCCTCTGGGCTTGGCAATGGACAAGTATCAATCATAGTTTGTGGGTTGACTGTGGACATAAAGTCAACACAGAGGTTCAGCAACCACATTCTCCCGTAATGCAATGGTAACAGTTCTGGTCTGGCAAGACTTTGCCTGAGCATTGTCTTTCTTGGTAATATGTGCAACAAAATTGTCAGCCTTGCCTAAATCTTCAGAAAAGCGTTCAGGGAATTCTTTCAGCAATCTAACTACACTGTCTTTGGCATTGAACGCAGTCACTGACAACACATTGTCCTGAATTTAAAGCCAAACGAATCAAGGGCAAATATTTTCTTACAATCGCGTGATTGTAGCACAGCGAAAGTCAACGTTTGCGTATGCAAGCGATATATGGCAGGCAAAGTACGATTTCTAAGAACGGCAATGTCTTATCCATTACAAGCCGTCAGGCGCATTCTAGTTTTAGACAGGTGCGCAGAGCCTTACTGTTCATATGTGTTACGATGCAGCAAAGTAACAGAGGCACTCGTGTCCAACCGAAATTTCACACGTTTTCCACTAAGATGCAAATGAACAAAAAAGCAGTACTGAAGAAGCTGTCAGCTTGCTAGTTTTGCTAATGTCTGCAGCAGGGCATGATTGCACTGCATTGATCACATGGGCGTTGTGACTACATTTTTGTGAGTGGGCAGAATTCTTATGTTTGTTCCACTGAAAACATACGGATTGTACGTGACCTTTCTTGCCACAGAGATCACTGCGCTTGGCATTTGTGCCAGGAATAGCACCAAGAGCATGACTTAATTCTATTCACTGATGTAGCCACCTGTTTAGAGAACTGTTTATGTGGCTTGGCAGGTGCGTGATGTTGCTACCTGATGGACCGTTCCTGAGGAAGGGACGTCTCAACCCGACAAACTTTTGGCTGCTCAAATTTATCGGCCGCCTCAGCACCTGAATCATACTGATCTAGAATTTGCACTACACGATGAAATGGTGGATCCGACTGTTTCAAAATCTCTTCTCTAGGTTTGACATCGGTTACGTTGCACACGATCGCATCATCCAACATAACATTTGAATGTAAAGCAACACAAGCACATTTGAATTTGCATTTCCTCGTTTTACTCTGCAAATCTATTACTCACTCACGATAAGCTGGTTCCGACCATTTCTTGCAACGATGGTATTGGTACCTAGCTGCCACCACATTAACCTGTTGGTCATCATAGTTAGAGAACCTACAACCTCATCATAGGAAAGATCGTTTGGAGTGGCGTTCGGGAACAACTTCAGAATAAGGCGAAAGACTGCACTTCCTACCACTGACAAAAAGTAACGTAGTTTTATAGTTACGGTATCGATAGTGACGATGCCACATAGTTTCTCAAGTTGGCACTACGAGAGACACAGACGACAGCGCCCTCTAGCCGGCGCTGTCGAGGTCTACGAGCTCCGCGACTGCTTCAGCCCTTTTCATCAGGTGCAGCCAGCCAGAACACTTCGCTTCAGCTTCGCAGCTCATTCCAAGTTATGTAGTCTTATTGCTTGAGTAAAGTGGATTTAAATTCATGCAGCAGTACCGACGTGTTTTACCTTTTCCTTATCCAACCCACGTGCCGCCTTCCAGGTGGGATACAAGAATAGTATCTGATATTTTGTGAGCAACGGTGTGGGTTTCATACTGTTGCAACCACTCGTGCCATTCCTCTTCTCTTTCGATAAACCGACGAAAGGCCGGTATGGCACTCGGTGCTACAGGCGTTGCAGTTTGGTCGAATGGGGTCGCTGCATTTGTTGCTTGGATGGTCAGTAACTGTTGTACCGTGTTAGGGTTGCAATCTGCTGTGTCTGAAACTAAAACATCTGTGTTAGCTGCGTTGCATCTATCGCGCATGAGCAGGGTATAGGAGAGGTGGGTTTCTCATTTTGGAATAGGCAAAGGCAATAAATAGACAATGCAAGCAATAAAAATAAGCACGCAAGCAAATAAAATCTCTGCAACGCCCACATGAAAACACTGAATAGAAAAAACACTGAAAGAGACACATAAAACATTTAAACACACCCCTGTAAAGAAAAGACAAGGTAGAATTAAGGTGCCAGCAAAATACAAAAACCCACGACAAAACAAAACAGAGACAATTGTAACAGCTGGTGGCTCTGGGTTCTAAACTTTAACCCGTTGTCGCTATGTTATGGCTCCTATGTCATCGCCACCGTGTTATTCGTCCACCTCGTCGCCATGTTATTGTGTCTAGGAATTCTGCATACTCAGTTCCCTAGACAAACATTGAAACAAGTCATATTTGTGAGTTTTATAACAACAAGTAAATATACTTAACTTTAATATATGTACCGCAAGCAAAGGGCGACATAGAATATAATCAGTCTTCTTCTGAACAGACAAAGTCTAGCCAGGCGGAGGGGCCGCGTGGTTTAAAGTGCCCTGTCAAGGATTGCACGACCTTTCCCGCTAGAGGTTTGAGTCCTCCCTCGGGCGTGAATGTATGTAGTTTAAGTTACTTTAAGTAGTGTGTAAGTCTAGGGACCGAGGACCTCAGCAATTTGGTCCCTTTGGAATTCACACACATGTGAACACACCACAAGTCTGTGCTACGTGTAGATTGCTAATGAAGAGACTACGATGCGTTGGCTACCGAAGTGGCTGACGTTGAAGCTTTTATCGAAGTGGACCGCCACCAGCCGGGTGCGGCGCTTATGTTCTCTTCACACAGGGGCCGCTGCTGCCTCGTTGTCTTCCTGGAGGGAGATCGGTGAGTGTGCAATTGCCTGATCTCTTCTCTCAGCCTTCTCTTCTCTGTCGCCGCCGACTAGCGTGCCCTCGCGTACTTTCGCCATAACAAAGGTAACGTTCTTTTCGAAAAACGCTATTGACAACCGAAATTTGAAGTAGTCTGCAGAAGTATTCTAGCGCCATCAACATGCGTTTCACGTAAGGACCAAGAACATAAGATAAAAATCAACGCTCATATGAAGGAATTAACACGGACTTCGTTTCCATCGCTCTATTTACGAGTGGAATAGGAAAGGAACTAACTATTAGTGGTAGAGGATACTCTCTGTCTCGCATTGTACGATAGCTTGTGAAGTATAAACACAGAAATAGACATAAATTTACTCTGCCAATTAAGATCCATTTAGAGATACATAAAACTCACAGAAGAATGTTGTCTCTCATTTGTCGAGAAAAAAAGACGGATCTTCTGCTATTGATTGCCTCTAGGTAAAAATCTTCCTATTAGCCCCTCCTTTCCTCACTGCAGTCACTTCTTGAGACGTATGTGAGGGGTTGTAATATGTCTGTCCACAGAAGGAACGATATTGAACTCCTCTCTCAGCTCCCCTTTTGTCAAAGTAACTCATGCCTACAGTATTCTCACTAATCTTCCAGTCTTCGAAATACAGCATTGAACTCCACCTGAGCTCTACAAGTAAGATACGTTCTGCATCCAGTCACAGACCCCTGCCTAATTCTCCCGACAACCCATCGCGTTCCATTACTTAGAAGACAGCCTTATCATCCATATGTCACTGATTAGGTGGAGAGGTATCACGACGAGAGAAGTAGTTTACAAACATACAGGAGGAAATTCACAACCACACATAGTACATGCAGACAGCAAAAAGATAATCATAAGCATAACATGTACAATTCATTGACGTCAGATGGGTGCCTATATATATTGCCCTGCACCTTTCCTAATCATATTGATCGTGTTCTTATGGTTACTACGCTAGAGATATGACAATGTAATGGTGTCACGGTCTTCGTTGATGGTACAGCGTCTCTCTGTGTGTGTGTCTCTTTTAGTTATTTTTGTAACATCCAAAGGCGTAAAACTACGAACTATAAACACTGCGCTAACCTCACCGATTACAGAACCCAGTAAGATTTTACCACATCTCCCTCTTCCGACGTATCGAAAACAAATACTGTCTGTGTGTTGACATCCACCATATGTGGTGATGCCATTAAATATACAAGTACTTGGTCATTGGAGAAGGTGTCCAGTTATCGAAATCGCTTCCATGGGTCTGTGTGAAATTTTGTTCCTGTACGGGAAGAAGACCATATTCCACAATCTATCAGCCACAATAGAGAATTCTTCTACTTATGTTTCATAAGCGGGTTGATATATTGTTTTTTACTGTAACACTTCGTACTAGTGTGTGATTACAACTGTGTACACAGCCATGTTTTTTTGTTCTCCAACCATGACTTAGAGGTCTATGTCATGTGCTAAACTGACATTAACACGTTTTGATCCATTTACTGTCACTGAAAGCTGGACATCGTATGATGAAAAGTAACCAACCCCCACGACACACCAGATAGTTGAAAAAGACAAAGGCAGTGTTTCTCAGTGACAAAAATGTGGAAGACACAGCAACATATGAAACCTGGAAGAGTTTACGGAATTGCGTGGCATTTCCAAAAAGCTCTACAAAATTGATGACCTCTACATTTAATCTCTACTTCCACAGTGACAGGATAGCAGATTTTTGGTGTTCCAGTCTCAAAGAGACTAAGAGCATTGATTTCTCGTATTGGTGGTGTATATTGCACAAAGTTATATGGTCGCTGTTTTGGTATCAGAGGTGGTGGTAATCCTGAGCTCAAAATTTTTAACCAGTGTGTCTTTCAGTTTTATTGCTTACCACGCAAAACTGTATGCTGAACAAAGGAATATTCTGGAGGACATAAACCCAAACGGGGCGCATAGTATGCACCATCAGTTACCAGCCCCACTGTTGGTGGACTAGAATGATTTTCACTCACGCAGGCGAGCTGTAAGTACCCTCCTTCCTCCACATTTTTGTCGAATTGTCCTTAGTTTTACTTATTTTCCGTCTGTTTTCTTAGACGACCTGTCAAGTCAATGAAACGTCTCATCATGTAGATCTCGTAGCGCTATCAGCCAATGACATTGCAACATGGTTCGCAATTTCTGTATCATTGCTAAAAATCACCCCTACATTAGTTTCTGAGTGCCATATACATGTGGACATATCGTTAACCGAACCCTGTTACACTGCCTACATCACATGACTCAAATACTGTTTCTTAGTGTCGGAAGTAGCCATCAGCAGAGAAGAGGTGCAAAACGTACGTTTCTTAGCTAAAACACTTTAAAAATTCGGTAAGATTTCATTAGAACTTGCCCTCTCCCCGTATGTGAACGGGAGTCACAAAGTATTCCCGCATTCGTAGGATAATGTTGGAGACTCAAACATCACACCAGCAACTTTGATGATTACCACCCATCCATTACAATCAATGTCTCTTGAAGGAACAGAATATGACGAGTTCCAAGCAGTAAATGCACTTCGGTATTTTTCTTTCGGAAAGAGTACAACTGGTGTTCCAAACAAGCACAACCGACGGACACAAGTGATATAGACTGGTATTCTCATTCCAATACCATATCTACTGTTTTGCGAAGACTGTTCCACCTCAATATTCCTCACGTCACCCATCCAATTACACATGATCCATCTCGATGCATGCACGCTGAGGAGGTTAAAACTCATTATTGGTTTATAACAGATACGAGCGGCGATATAGCAGACAACTAAGAAGAAGGAGAAACGTATGGTTTGTGCATGATGGAGCTCCAGACGGAAGGAGTTTGATGCATTTTACGTAAATCACTTGTGCTATCAACTGTGTAGAATTCTTGTACTATTTGGATTCCATACCAAGGAGTTAGTGGGAACAGAGACATGATCGTATAACATAAACATACACTCGTAAGGCTACACCTTTCTGCACTTAAGCGTGCCATTATGTTAAACCAGTGTGGTTTCCGATACGTTAGGAGTTGTAAAGCGCCCATTGCTCACATCCAATTACGGTTCGGAAATTATGCTATTCTCGTTTCAGTCCTATCAAATGATCGCCTGCAAGGGAAATGCGTGAGACAACGACATCTTTTCAGGCAACAGACATATGCATAGCATCGATGTTCAGCATGTGAAATTCCACTAACCCTGTGAATAGAACACCATCTGTTACACAAAATATCTGTCAAGAAAATGTAAACACAGGGATTGCACTACATCACAAATACCTGTCGATAACTTAGAATCGCTGCCGTTATTAAAGTGAAGACTCGATTTATGACCAAAATGTGGCAGGAACATGGAGTACACATGGAGTACTTCGCATATATCTTCATTCGTCTTTTTCATCAGTGGAGTATGGTGTATAACTTCACATGCGAACACTGCTTCTATGCGTTTGTCTTTTACCTTAAAAGATGTCATTGTCTCAAGCATTTTACATTGCTGACGATCATCTGACACGACTGATGAGAGCAAAGCATAATTTCCACACTGTAATCGATGTAAGCAGTGGGGGCTACACAACTCCAGTTTTGTGTAGAAGGTAGTAATTCCATCATGTTAAAGTTTCTCACCACACTGAGTGGGATAGACAACGTGCACTATGAATGTATGTTAGGTGACGGAAGTATATTTGCTTCACTTGAGTTTTAACAGCACTCCACATGATTAATATATCGCAAACCAAACAGTTTTAACATTAGAGCATGCTTAAGTGCCTATCGGCGTAGCCCTAGAAATGTGTGTTTATGTTCTACGAACATTTCTCTGTATCCAAAGTCCGCAAATGCGGCTGGTATCTATTATAAATTTACCAATAAGGAGTGCTAACTTCCTCAGCATGCAAGCACTTAGAGAGATCATGATTAACTGGATGCTCACGAGAGTAAGACTGGTAGAGAACAGTCTTCACAGAACAGTAGTTACGTTACTGAAAACATCCAGGTGTATTGATTACATGGAAATCAGTTCGTTCTGTTCGTTCTGAGACGTTGAATGTAGTGGGTGTAGAGCCCTCCAACTTCTGGACAGTTACATATAAAATCGCAGGCAATGCTGCAGGGAGTGTTGACTACAGACAGAGGAAAATTATCAAGATGTATCGAGAGACTACACAGAGTTTTGTTCAAAGTCAATAGGGTCAACAAAGGGGCAGCTTGTTTCGAAATAGAGGATAAATTACTACTATAGTTACGATTCATTTGTTGGGGTGGTAATCATCAAAGCTGTTAGAGAGCTCCTTCAATCTCTCACTTTATCATAGTAATGTGAGAGTACTTTGTGACTCCCATCCATACAGAGATGGCAAATTCCAATAAAATCTTACTGAATTAATAAAGTGTTTCAGCTTACGAACGTGGACTTTACATCTTCTCTCTGCTGATGGCTATGTCCTACTCTAAGAAACAGTATTTGAGTCAGATGATGTAGGCAGTGTAATATGGTTCACAATAATTCCACATGTACAAGGCACTTGCAAAGTAATGGAGACTGTGGTTTAGTAACGCTATAGAAATTCAGAACCCTCCTACATTGTCGTTGGCTGATAGTATCACTAGATCTTCATCAAATTATTTTAAAAGAAAAAAAGTTTGTCTTAAATTGTGGTCAGACGTTTGAGGAAAAACGTAAGGTAATAATGTATATATTTCTCTGTTTCTTTATTGCATCATTCCCATAGCATTACCAACCATTCATTTTAAATATTCTATATGTTCATACTTAATTTTGTTTACATATTCCAAGTGAATTATTTGTCCTTGATATGTGTCTTTAATTTTATATTCTCCATATTTATAAATTAATAGTATAACTCCTCTATAAACCCAGTGTTGAAAATCTTCTGCAGCATGTATCTTGGATCTCATAATCAAAGAATACAGACAAGACTCAGTTATAAATTTAGTTGATTTAGTGTATAATTAAGTCGTGTCACCATCCCACTTCTGACATTTTCATGATTTTTTTACAATAATATTTCTTAAATGAAGGTTTGTTGCATCTTGAGAATGAGTATATCCTAAAAGACCAGCAACTTGACTTGCATACAACCCCAGTATATTCTTTTCATCAATAACCATAAAAACTTCCTTATTATTATATGTAAGCTTGTCGTTAATGATGTTTATGATTGGCTCCATTTACTAAAAGTAATTTTTATTAAAATTTTTCATGATTCAAGTAATAAATGTAAGGTTCATTGATAAATTTCATATTTAGATACCATGAATTTGTCACTTGTCAAATGTTTTTAAAAATCAATTTCATTGATATTGCTTACTTACATTGCAAAAAACTCGAAAATTTTACTTTTTTCTATATAAATGGAAGCAATCAAATTTAAATTTTGGTAAATATTGTAAAACTGAAAAGTCTATTGATATAATTTTAGTTCACAGAAATATACTAAAGATGGTTATAGAGCAAAGTGCTGGCAATGTATAAACGAATGTGAAACAAGAGTATACAATAGCAAACGAACTTGTGTGTGTGTGTGTGTGTGTGTGTGTGTGTGTGTGTGTGTGTGTGTGTGTGTGTAAAAACGTTTCTATATATTACTATAAAAATCATTTACAAAAAATTCAAGGTGAAGCACATTCGAAGACATTATTACTGACGAAAAACAATGATCTCAAGAAACTGATACAACTTAAAAAATGTTTTGGTTGTACAATTAAAGAATCACATTGTTTTAACACAAATACATCATCTAAACCTAAATGTAGGAATAAATGAAACAAATGTACTCTGAAAAATGCAAAAAAAGGTCGATTTTTTAAAAAACGTAAAATAAATAACTTTTTCAAAAAAAGCAATTCACAATTACTCAACTTTGCCATTATTGTTGATGAAATAATTTAACTGCATATAGTAAATTAAATAAATCTTTCCTGATTATATTCATTAATAGACATTGGGGTGCAAATCTTTGGAAACAATTATCCTATTCAAAAATTGGAAATGATGATCAGATTTTTCAAAATAATGAAGGTAAACCAGTGAAAGAAATGTTTACTTTTTCTAACAATGGCATTTAAGAAATTATGTAACAGACGAACAGTTAGAGATTACCCCACTGATGAAGCATTTGCAAACAGACTACAAATTATTAATTTTGAGAACAACGTAAACTTTCTTGACCCACACTGCTTCATGTATGCATGTAAGCCAAAAATTATGAAAATTATGAAATATTATCTAAAAATACATTTTGGGTTGAAATGTAATTTTCATTTTTTTGTGAGTATAGATTGCAGACAAATGATAATATCACAGAATTTGTATTCGAAGCAGAAGGCTATAGAGTCACTAGACAGAGAGTTAATTAAAAAATTTAAGAGTAATATCCAAATTTTTACCACAGATGTCTAAATTTGTGGCTTGTGGTTCTGGTTGGTCATTAAATAGAATATATGTTCCATCTTGAACTTCATCTTATACTGACTTGCAAGAAACATTAAAAAATTAGAAACCTTCTATTAATATAGAAAAATAAATGATAAAAATATTTTCTGTGGGCTACAAAATCTGTTTCATAACCTGTAAATAAAATTGCAGATACAGCCATAAAATATTGAAATGTTGGTCTATACCTTGATCTGAAAGTCGAAAATCTTGAGTTTTCTGTAGTGGTTGATAATATTCCAAAAACTGCAAACAAAATTAATGTGTGTATTACATTTTGTTCACTTGATCAAAAATATCAAGTGTATCTATTCAAAATTTCAAAATCTAAATGATAGAATCATGTAAATCTTCATTATCTTAAAATGAAAGTAATTCACACTGTTAGTATATAAAAATTTATCCAAGCTTGCTTTGAGTCAAATTCCAAAACATGAAGAAGTGATATGTGTTTACTCCACTTCAATAGTAAAGCAAAATTAGGTAGTTACACACTAAACTGCCTAGTTAACGAACCATTAAAAGCTAAATTGCTGAAGAAAGGTGAATACACAATTTTTAAAAATTCACAGCATACACAAAAAGTTCCATTCATTATTTATGCAGATTTTGAGAGTTTGCTGTGTGCTGCACAGCCTGACACAAAAAAATCGTATACAGTGATATAAAAAATTTTTAGGTACGGGGTTCTGTTATTATATTAAATACATAAATGGGCACTATGAAGATCCAGTTGCTTGTAGTGGGCCAAATTATCACAAAAATTTATTAGATGTATGAAAGAAGACATTGAAGAAGTTGGAAGAATTTATTCTGAAATTCAAGAAGTCTGACTATTAATATCAGAAGAACAATCAAGACATGCAATACCAAAAATTTGTTCATTGTGTAGATTTCATTATTCACAAACATTCTTCTGTTGCACCACATTTTAAAAACTTCTAACAATCTTTATAATTTACAGTTAAACGTTATCTACATAATTTTATCTGGAATGATTCACATATTTTCTTGTAAAAGAATGGTGAAATATGATTATAAACATGCACAATTAGTTTTGAAAAATTTAATATCAAAAATCTTTGTGAATATATCTTAAGACAGATGTTTTTTTACTGGCCAATGTATTCCAAAATTTAAAAAAAAACTGGTGTAAATAATAGGATTTAGCTTCATCTTGGTATTTTACCACACTTGGTTTATCTTTTGAGTGTATGCAAAACAACCACTTGTATTATTACATGATTACATTGTGGTTGTAATGATTGAAAAACGAGTATCCCAATGTTGTAAGTGATATGTGAAAGCAAATAATAAATATATGCATGATTGATATGCATTTTGAAGCAAATGTTTTATATGCCTGGGCTGTGAGTCAATATTCATCATATGCACAGTTTGACCCAAAATAATTTAATTCTACAAAAATATGTGAAATTTCTAACAAATCATCTGTTGGAAACATATCTGAATTAGATCTAAAACACTCAAAAAATTTTTAGAATTTACATAAAGATTTACTACTTGCTTCTGAAAATAAAATTGATCCTGGAACTAAAGAAAGTACATAATTGACTACTCTAGATGGCAAGCATAATTACGTTGTTCAGTATATAAATTATAAACAGTATCTGTGTCTAGGAAATAAGATAACAACAAAACACAAAGTTACTATAATTAAACAATCTGATTGGTTAAAAATGTATATAGACTCCAACACAAAGGACAGATTTTCGCTATAGAGTTACATAACCAAAATATTATGTGAAAATTAAGTTGTGATACCAAGATAAAGATAGCTACATTTACAACATACAGACAGAAGATATCAATGATGACATGATATCAATGATTGATCAATTTGATACAAGTGACTGTCACACAAATAATATACATAATATTCCCCAATTAAATAAGAAAGTTTTAGGAAAAATACAAGATTGTTGTAATGGTAAAATAACTGAAGAATTATGTGATTTCAGAGCAAAAACGTATGCTTATAAAACAAAATAGAGAAAAAATCGAAAAGTGCCAAGAAATTTGTTGTTAAGAATAAAATATGCTTAGAAGATGATAAAGATTGCCTAACAACTCAGGCCACATGATGATAAAAGATTTATTTTGGAAAACAGAATAGATACACTACCATATGGATATTACGAATGTTGTGGGTTGGCAGGAGAGCCAACACCATGTTATTAGAGGAAGCTGAAAGGCACACGTTTTAGCTCATGCAGGCTGGCGTGAGGTCTGGAACAGGACAAGGGCACCCGACGGGCGAAGACGACATACGGTCCGGAGCGGGCAAGAGTTCCATGTCGGAGGACAACTGGTCACGGGAAGCGATCGCCGGCACGTGACCCAGGGAGGCGCCCGGCGGTTGCAGCAACAGCGTCCATTTTTTATTACAGTAAAAGCAAATAGCTTGGTGTGACGGGCAATTCTCATGCGAATGTCTAGTAGCACACCGCGGGCATGATTTTAGCACTGCAATTGCTTGCCGCACGGTACACGTGGCTGAGAGCCTGGCGGCAGCAGCATGTCCGGGCGCAAGGACTGTTTACTGTTCAGTACAGCTCGCTTGGCGGGCCGGTTAACCTGACACACGGGTGGCGAACTTTCAGACGATTCCTGAGCAAAGTCAAGTGTCTCCTGCCGATCCAATATGTCCATCACTTGTTGAAGGGAGGGATTGACTAGTTTCAAAATCTGTTCCCTTATTCGAATATCAGAAACGTTCTGTGCAATTGCATCACGCACCATAGTATCTGAATAAGGGAGTCCACATTGACACTCAAAAGCACAATCCCTAGTAAAGCCTTGCAAGGTTGCAACCCACTCCCGATTAGTCTGACCTTCTGTACGTTTTGTACGAAAGAAGGTATACCGTTTGGCAACTACATTGACTGATTCTTTGAAATATGCATCTAATGCAGACAAAATTTCGTCGTAGGACAGAGTTGCTACGTCGCGTCGGGGAAATAATTTGACTATCACATGGTATGTGTGCACCCCTACGGAGGACAACAAAAAAGGCTGCCGCTCGTTACCTTGAATTCTGTAGGCGGCGAGATGGAATCCAAATTGGCGTGACCACTCCGTCCAGCTTTCCAGTGCAGTATCAAAAGGACGAAAAGTTGGTGCAACTGTGTGTTGTGGCTGCGTTAGCGGTGGAGCGACGGCTGCCGCATCGTTTTGCAGTGCACGTTGACCCTGGACGAGCTGTGCAAGGGCATCCAGTAAGGCCTGCGTCTGTTGATATTGCAAGCGATAAAATTCGGACAGTACATCTGAAGATGGTGGCGAAGCCATTACACAAGTAAATCAGGGCAGTATACTTAAGAACACAGTGTTGCCTCGTCGCCAATGTTGTGGGTCGGCAGGAGAGCCAACACCGTGTTATTAGAGGAAGCCGAAAGGCAAGCATTTTAGCTCACGCAGGCTGGCGTGAGGTCTGGAACAGGACAAGGAAATTAGAATTTAGAAAAATGGACGTAGCTGGTGGAATACTTAACTTTAATCCATTAATGATGAGCGTCGCTCTTGACTGTACATTATTCACAATATCAATAGTAACTGAACATGGCGCCTTGCTAGGTCGTAGCAAATGAGGTAGCTGAAGGCTACGCTAACTATCGTCTCGGCAAATGAGAGCGTATTTTGTCAGTGAGCCATCGCTAGCAAAGTCGGTTGTACAACTGGGGCGAGTGCTAGGAAGTCTCTCTAGACCTACCGTGTGGCGGCGCTCGGTCTGCAATCACTGATAGTGGCGACACGCGGGTCCGACGTATACTAACGGACCGCGGCCGATTTAAAGGCTACCACCTAGCAAGTGTGGTGTCTGGCGGTGACACCACAATGCATTATTATGAAAATTTTGAAAATGAAAACGTAAAATATTAATACATATTTTATCTATATAAATGGAGGCTATACTCAAGAAACTAAACAATGATATCAAAGGTTCTACGCAAGAAGCTAAAGCGTGCTATCAGAACTAATTTGTTTTAAAATATTAGCGAACTAAAAGTAATTTTTTTATATAATATTAACTGTTGTAAATATTTGAATTCTAGACAAGGAGATGAAATGTGTTTGGAACTGAATAATGAATGTTAGTGCTCGCTTTAAACTATCGAACCCCATCTTACATTTGGTAAACCAAACAAATTTTGCCCCTTTCTGTAACAAACGATTCAAAGGACGGCAATTTAAGCAAAGTACGTTATAAATCGATGTTAATAATTACAGTCGCTGATGAAACTCTGCAACTGCCTAACTGTTTTCTGTGGCGAAAAATTCTGAACTGCTGAGACCAATCTTGGATCTTCCCTCACACCATCTTTGTTAATTAAGTGCGCAAGCTATTTTACTTCCGTTGCTGTAAATTGACGTTTATAGATGCTTATCATTACTCTTGCTGTTATCAGTCTTTTAAACACCTCAACCAACTGTTCTACATGCTTTTCCATCTCTTTTGAAAACGCAGGTATGTCATCCTGGCAGAACATACATTGATTTCGTTTCAGTTCCCTAAGTACACCATACATTAATCTCTTAAAGGTGGTGGGTGCATTCTTGGGGAGTACGAATGGCATTTGCCGATATTCAGAATGACATGCTCGGAGGGAAAAAGTTGTCTTTGGCTGGTCCTCTTCTAGTCTATGATATTCGCTCTTTAAATCCATTTTGGAGAAATAGTTACAACCATCGAAGTTGTCGAGAGTCTCTGTTATGCTTGGTATGGGATATGCATCGATGATTGAACGTGCACTGAGGTATCGGTAGTTCCAACAATATCCGTATTTTAGTGCCATCTGGTGACTTTTTGGGACCAGCATTACGGATGCACCCTATGGGTTATCATTACACTCAATAACACCGTCAGATGTTATGTAAACTCCAGAACTCGACGTAGATTTTGTACACTAGAGAATTATTCACTGTTGGTCTTCTGTGTTGTGTGAGTGGAGTTGCTGATAATGGATCACTGGGATTAAAAAGACCTATCAACTGCAGTAACAAAGCTTCCATTGCTTCTCTAGCTGCAAATGTTTTACTTTGTGACGTAATGCAGACGATTTGACGGTTTGCTTACAGTGGAGGTTCTCACTTGACCTATCCAGCTCCTCTTCCTCCAAAATATCAAAATAAGCAACTAGTAAATCCTTTGGCAAATTCACTTTGCTCTTGCCAGAATTGTCAAGACTGACTGGAAGCATAAAATATCCGTCCCTGACACAGACGAGTGATGTACTTCTGCGTGCAAAAGAATATGACGTATCCAATTGATCGTTGGTTCCCAATGGCTCTGCAACATATAATAATGCCTCAGGTGGGTGTGTATCAGTGCTCACCCAGATCAACTTCCCTGTACCTTGCGATATCGCATCACGCGATAGTGCCTCTGTGCACATTTAATTTGCTGCCACCATTATGATCGGTGAAACTTGTGACAGTGTAACACTTATAGCTGTTGCCCCTAGTCGAAACAATGTCCCACCAAGTTCATGTTGCAAAAGACAGATTTTTGCGTGATGTTTAGCAAGAAAGTCGAATACCAGGATCGCACAATACCCACACCAACACGTGGAAATGCTTCTCGATGCTCTCTAAAACACGTGTTTCCCATTTTAAAAATGAACACCGTTCTCCCCAGGGACTTCACGTCATTATCACCTACTCTGTGTAGCCTGTACCATGGCTACCGCAGTCTCTTTCTGCCCAAGAAATACATATTGACTAACAACACGTGAACCCCTGCGTCCACCAGAAATTTATGTTCCGCCTGGGAAAGAAGCACATGTTTCTGCAGTCTCGTGTTCTACTTGTAATGCCATCTGACAGATGAGACACTCCAGTTCCCGTTTAACGACAGATTGTTATGTCGTTACTTGTCCTGTGCTTTCTTCCGAAAGTCACGCTTTTTGTGGCCCGCCTCCCCCATTCATAAAATACGGGATGACGACAATGGTTTCTGATGTCACCCGAGCGTCCACACATAAAACATTTCACTTCAAAAGAAAAAACACCGTGATCGCTCTTTCTTCGTGTATCGATGTCGATCTCCTCCAACAGCGTAGCAAAATTCAAATGACAGCAGATACATCACTTGCGTTCTCCATTCTAACCCTGCTTGACAAAAAAAAAGGCTCGAAGCACTATGAGGCTTAACATCTGAGGTCATCAGTCCCCTAGACTTAGAACTACTTAAATCTAGCTAACCTAAGAACATCACACAGATCCATGCCCGAGGCAGAATTCGAACCAGCGACCGAAGCAGCAGCCCGGTTCCGTGCTGAAGCTCCTAGAACTGCTAGGCCACAGCGGCAGGCCCCGCTTGACATATCAGGAAAAATACCTCTTACAAGTACAACCAGAGCCGTGTTCTCTGCCTCACGCAGAATCACTCTATCAGCCTCCGCATTCTGGTTGGTTTACACATTTGCGAGTTCAGTTTCCTAATCATTTCAGAGAAAGATTTCACTGGATCGTCGTACTTCTGCAATGGTCCATTGAGTTTTTCACTAAAGAATTTCGCGCTGTTCTCCTTCCGACAGTGTTGTATTACACCGTCAGCTAGTTCATCAAACGTTTCGGCCTCATTGAAGCTCTCGTGGTACATAACGTACGTTTACTCGTCACTGACTACCTATAATCTACTCATAGTGAAGGACGTACCTTCCGGCCATTTTCCAAGTTTGGCGGTATCCTTTACATTATTAATAAAAATAGATACATTGTCGCTTGCTTTCCCCGAAAACGGCGCTATGAGGTTAGCTGTTGCAGGCTGGATGTAATGGATGGGTATGCTCAACATGTTTTTATTTTCTCCTGAGTCACGGAGTCCTTGGCCCCGACTGCTTTCCGTTTCTCTATTCTCCTACGCAATGCTCCATTGTATTGTCCCTATGGCGTTGTAGTTTGTAACAACGTGGCTGTCTGCCCCTTCTAAGTTTTCGCCGTTTCATTCAGATTCACTGCTAGTGTTTCGGGCATTTGTGTAAACTTAACCTGCCGCTTTACTAGAAAAGAAGGAAACTATACACACAATAATAAAAAACAATAAAGAAGAACACAAAAAATCAATGTACACTTAATCCCTACGCCTTATTATAGTCCAACGAGATTCTGGTACTGGTATGCTTTGTGACCAACCCTCTTATACGTATTACAGGTAGTTGACACAGCTTGACCACATTGCAGCTCGTGCTGAGATAAGCTGTAGTATTGACAACTCAGTGGCTACAAGTAAACTTATCTAGCGTTACCAAGGAAATCAGACATTTGCTGTGGTCTAAGAAACGGCACTTTTAATGTGCTGTGCAGGTCCTTACAGCTCAACATACTCATAAAGGAATCCATACAAGAAAGAAAACAGACATTAGTCACACACCACACCACATTCGTATGAATGGCAACTCGTGACTTCTAACTTAGTTGTTCAATAAGTAATTACTGTTGTTTACTATCCTATAACAATTCGAAAATTTGCTCCGTAAGAGCGGTTATCGTATCACTACTAACAGTTGTCCCTGTCAGCATCATATGAGCTATTTACTTTCCGTTTTGATTTCTTCTTCACTCAACAAATTCCAAACGTTGATTCAATAAGTGCAGTTGTTATTCTAAACAATTACACCAAATCCTTACATCTAATCATCGTCCGACGACACTGCAAGGATTCATCCACTGTTGGTCCTTATCTTCTACATGTAGAACATTTTGAAAATATTAATTCATCACATAGTGCACTATGACCCCTTAAATTACAAATTTTGCAGCGTATCAGAACAAGGTACTCTTGCCGACGATTAGCCATAAACTGATATAAATCAGCTGGCTTGCTAGGGCTGCAGAAAGTAAATTTTAATTCAAGTCCTCTCCTGGACTTGGCAACAAATACGATTCCTCTAAGAACAAGTAACACTGATTCTTTTCCCGACTCAGCCTATGTGACTGTTGTGAACGTTAGTGTGCTGGGTCAGAAGTGGTCCCAAAATTGTCGTCTTCCAATCCTTGTTGGTGCTCAGCTACAGCACTACCAATTCATAGGCTGGAAAGAATCCTGACACTCACATCCTGAGTGAAACACTGTACTGTTTTCCCAGAATGAAAGCCGAAGAATCTGAGTGGCGTCACTAGAAGCAATAAAACAGAGTTAAATATTCCTCAGTTTATTTTTCGGTATACAAATCGCTGAAATATCTTCGCCAGTGTCTGGTGGCTTAGAAAACTAGCGAATAATCTGCTTAACCCAGCGTCTGGCTCAAGAAGCCATTCTGGGAATACTCTGTCACTCCCCGTGTTGACTCATCACATAAACTGTGATTTCAGGTGCCATGAGGTCGTGTTGAACGCTGATCCCGGACCCCAATTTCGCAGGCCATCTGCCCCGAGCGACGCTGTAATTCAGAGCAGTTTGTGCTTCTGGAATATCTATAATTCGTGTTAGTGCTGGATTCTGTCATCTATGGCTACAGATCATTGGTTATGTCGGCAGGAGTACAAGTGGTACTGGAACAGCCTGATACGCCAGATATTACAGTATAATAATTTATCACAGAATCGAGCGTGAACGATATGAACGCTATCGACCCTGCTGATCGACTGCCTCTAGCCTAGTGAGCTGGAGCACTTGTGGGGTCGAGGAGAGGCTCTGCGTTTCGATGTCATTCGTCATATCTCATTTTATTCCACTGTTTACGAGTTGTCAGCACCTTCTGTTCTGCAACATTTGCTTAACCAGTCTGTTTCAGTGTCTTAACAGGTTTGTCAAATCCCAGATATGTGTTATTCCGTCCTCCTTAACGTGCTTTACATAACGTTACGAGAGCAACGGAGGCAGGTTGGTCTGTGCGTGTCTGACAATTTTCCGCTGAACTCACTTGCACACACACATGGCAGTGTCGACGTCACATTCCAGTGACCGACCAATGTGTCGAAATATTTATGTCTAGCGGCTTACCATGTTGGTACTTCCATGTACTTGACCAATGCCTTTAGATCGAACCTGGAAATTTTCACCCTCCTTTTCCTTTCTTGATGTGTAACATCACTGTCGTGGCCAGCATGTCACTACGGGGAGACAGCAACAGGCATAGTTTCTACAGTAGCGTCGACCAAACTGCTTGTTGCTGGGTACTCTTGTGAGCATCGAAGGTATGTGCCCAGGTAAACTGCAGAGACTGTGTACTGAATGTAGATTGTTACTAGGATTTCTACTACTTTTTATATTTGTCATACTTTTTTCTACAGAAATTCTTAAACCTGCTTTGTTGGTTATTTCTTCTAAGAGACTGATTTGCATTTTTCTTTCTTTACGTTTACAGAAAAAATGGCAAAATCTTCCACAAATGCGAGACAGTGAATTTCAATACCTTTGTTCTTAGTCTCCAGTCTCATTGGCGATAGCTTGTGTTCTTTTAGTTCTTGTTTCCATTCTCTCCTTATTTTCTCTAGGACGCGGTTTAAGAGGACTGGAGACAGGCCGTCTCTTTGCCTTACATCTTTCTTTATTCTGAATGCCGTAGACGGTTCAACCAGAAATTTGGTGTCTGTGAGAATTTCACGAATAAGGTTTACTTTTAATTGCAGATTCTCGGATCACTTTATGTAGTGTCTCCCTGTCACCTGAATCAAACGCCTTTGTAAAATCTACAAAGGTCTCTGTCTTTAGACTTTGAGTCTCTGACAGATTATGAGCTTTAGTTTGAAATCTGTTCCGCGCGAGGTCTGTCATTTCTAAATCCACTGTAATATACTCCCCCAAAGCACAAAGGTCGATCGAGTACATAGAGGGTCTATACAAGGGCGTTGTGCTGGAGGGAAATATTATGTAAATGGAAGAGGACGTAGATGAAGATGAAATTGGCGACTTGATACTGCGCAAAGAATTTAACAGAGTAATGAAAGACCTGAGTCGAAACAAGGCCCCGGGAGTAGACAACATTCCATTAGAACTACTGACAGCCTTGTGAGAGCCACCACTGACAAAACTCTACCATCTGGTAAGCAAGAGGTATGACTTCAAGAAGAATAGAATAATTCCAATTCCAAAGAAACTAGGTGCTCACAGATGTGAAAATTACCGAACTATCAGTTTAATAAGTCACGATTGCAAAATACTAACACGAATCCTTTACAGAAGAGTAGGAAAACTGGTAGAAGCCGACCTTAGCAGATGAGTTTGGATTCCGTAGAAATGTTGGAACACGTGAAGCAGTACTGACCCTACGACTTACGTTAGAAGATAGATTAAGGAGAGGCAGATCTACGTTTCTAGCATTCGTTGACATAGAGGAAGCTTTTAACAATGTTGACTGAAATATTCTCTTTCAAATTCTGAAAGTGACAGGTGTCAAATACAGGAAACAGAAGCCTATTTACTATTTGTACAGAAACCAGATGACAGTTATAAGAGTCGCGGGGCATGAAAGGGAAGCAGTGATTGGGAAGGGAGTGAGAAAGAGTTGTACTCTATCCTCGATGTTATTCAGTCTGTATATTGGACAAGCAGTAAAGGAAACAAAAGTAAAATCTGGAGTAGGAATTAAAATCATGGAGAAGAAATTAAAACTTTGAGGATTGCCAATGACATTTTAATTCTGTCAGAGACACCAAAGGACCTGGAATAGCAGTTGAACGGAATGGACAGTGTCTTGAAAGGAAGATGTAAGATGAACATCAACAAAAGCAAAACGAGGATAATGGAATGTAGTCGAATTAAATCGGGTGATGCTGCGGGAATTAGATTAGGAAATGAGAGGCTTAAAGTAGGAAATGAGTTTTGGTGTTTGGGGAGCAATATAAAGGATGGTCGAAGCAGAGAGGATATAAAATGTAGACTGGCTATGGCAAGGAAAGCGTTTCTGAAGAAGAGAAATTTGCTGTCGAGTATTGATCTAAGTGTCAGGAACCCTTTTCTGAGAATAGTCGTATGGTGTGTAGCCATGTATGGAAGGGAAACAAGGACGATAAACAGTTTAGACAAGAAGAGAATAGAGGCTTTCGAAATGTGGTGCTACAGAAAAATGCTGAAGATTAGATGGATAAATCACATAACTAGTGAGGAGGTGCTGAATAGAATTGGGGACAAGAGGAATTTGTGGCACAACTTGACCATAAGAAGGAATCGGTTGGTCATGACCTTTTTTGTGGAAAAGATGGATAAGATAACTTTCCACTCTTCTGGAATGTTTTAAGTTTCCCATATTTCATTAAACATAATCTGAAGGTTAATTACAGTTTTGGGATGAGACCATTATGTAAGTTCAGCTCTAATATAGTCTTCTATACTGGCTTTGTTCTTTTTCGGGATATTTACTTTTTTTCTAATTTCTTCAGCTGTAGGTAGTGGATCTGCTTCTATCTTTTCATGAAGGTTTGGAAATTCTAGCTTGCAGTTCGGTTCTTCACAGTTCAAGAGTCGTTCAAAGTACTTCCTTAGTACTTCACAGTTCGGGGTATTGCTTATGCCTATTTTACAGTTTTCAGAAGCTAATGCTTGGAGCTTGTTAGCCCTTCAGATGATTTTTAAACGTCTGATAGAAATTCCGGGACTTATTTTTAACAAAGCTTTTTTGTATGTCAAGAAGATCGTTTGGCACCCTTTATTATTCTTGCTGTTTCTTTGCTTTGCAATTTCAAACCATCGAGGTGCCGGGTCTTCCCAGAACTGTTCCATTTTTTCCACTGTTTTTTTCTTTCTGCAACTGTTTTTTCACTGGTTTCGTTCCAGTAGATTTCTTTTTTCATTTTTGTTGATCCAAATACAGTCCTCGTTGTTCTATTTATTTCTTTGGAAAATTCTTCCCATTTTCCGTGATTTAGCCGTGTTCATTTCTTCTTGAAAATGTTTTGTTACTTGTTTGTGATTTTGAGCCTGTCTGTGTTATATATAATAGTTATATTTAATCAATTCTTGCTCTCTCTTTTGGTCTTTATTAAAGAGAAGATTCAATTTAATTTTAGTCCGGTAATGATCAGAGTCAAATTCCCAGTTTCTCCTTAATTTTACATTCACAATTTCTTTAATATTGCCTTCAGATTTAACTGGATCTCCCCTAGTATTACATTTGGAGATGTCCATGTTTCTGCTTTTCTTGGCAATTTAATGAAGGAATTGACATTAACTTCAACTGGAAAGTTTTAAAAGGTTAATTAGTCTTTTACTACTATTATTCGTTCTTTTTTAGCCTGGATGTTCTCCTACTGTTTTTCGAAACTTTTTTCCCTCCCTATTTGTGCAATAAAATCATGCAGTAGTATAGTGCTTCTACTTTACTCGGTTTTTTTCTTATTGTCGACATTAATTGGAGCATGACACTTAACAAAAGTATTCTGTTTCTTTTTCGTTTCACTGTGAGAAGAAGAAGTCTTTCTGAACTGTATTTGAATTCCGTAACGTTATCTATTAAATTTTTATGAATATAGAAGGCGGTACCAAGTATTGGCTTACCTTCCGTAATTTTTACTCTGGTTTACCCTCCAAAATTCTGTGGTTTCTGGTTTCTGTAACACTTTCGTCCAACAATCTTGTTTCTTACACTGCTAAAATTTGCATTTCGCGCTTGTGAAAAGAACATTTTCTCTATTTACAAGTTTTTGGTAATGAGTTTACATTCAAACTGCCCGCCAAGAATATCCTATTAAACTTAAGTTTAGAAGGATGCCAAGAATGCTCCGTCTCCTCCTTACTGCAGGTGTTGGGACTCCCGATGCATTGGACAAAGCAATGATGGATTCCTCTTTTGAGTTACTACCTGGGATATTGCTTACTTTTAGCGCACTTTTCATTCTGAAATTGAAACTGTAGATTGTACATGGTAGGAAATAAATTCTAAGATAAAATCCTACTGTTAGTTCGAAATGATTATTTTTCATGGTTTTCCCCGTTAGGTTTTTCGGCTGTCTGTGCCATTGGAAGCTAGGATTCCTCTTTCACCTTTTCGGCCATTGACCGGGTTTCAGCAGGCCTCGGGCTTCGGACCGACAGTTGCGGGGTTATTTGGATTCTTTATTTTATGTCTACTTTTGTTTCAATGCTCTGTGACATTTCTGAAGCAAAAGTAACAGTTCGAAAAACGGTCTTTAAGTTCACACCACAGCATTGGAACAGCGAATACTATGACTCGGTGTTTTCCTATCAGCTATTCGTTCAAACTGGTAATGCAGGATATGCAGGCAATATGAGGTACAGAATATTTACCTCGAGCAACAGCAAGACAATCACAATACAGTTTACATATCTTTCTAGGTAAATCAGTACTTGGTTTTCTTCGAGATTTTTGGGTGAATTTTTCCGACACAGTAGAAGTTATTGGGGTGGATTTCACAACAGTGACATTTGGCAGTTGCCATTTTTAGTTTGTGTAACTTTTTAACACCACAATGTCCCGCTTTCTCTCACAACAAACACAGGCTGATGTAACATAAGCTCGCAACACTCTGCTGGGCTGGGATGAGTAAGAAGAGAACCACACCGCGCTGGTCTCAATGTGTACTAGATCACAGAGCCTCTTTCGCACTGTGGACATTTTTACCATCAGATGAGTTAAGATTTTAATCCTTATCACACTTCACAGTTGCCGTCTGGTAACGATTTGTAGACCTAACACTAACGTCTAACCCCTCCCCCCCCCCCCCCACCCACCTCACCCCCCCTAAGAAAATTAAAATTTATTCTTCTTAACAAAAAAAAGTAAACAGCGAAATACAGAAAAATAAACAATAAAAAACCCTTAAATATCTTAGGAGCTAGAAAATTTTCAATGGTGGACTCGGATTTTAATCACCAAATTAAAAAATAACTGAAATGTAAATCCCAGATTAAAAACGGCTGTTCATCGAGGTTATCAGAAGCCTGTACTTAGTCGATGACCACAAGTGTAACATTTGAAAAGCATGGCATTGTTGCATGTAGCGTCAAATAACTAACTCGTTGCCTTTGTGATAAGCAATTCTTGAGAAAACACTGCGTGCCAAAAGAAAAAAAAATGAAGCACCCAGGAGACAGAGTCATGTGAAATCGTATTAAGGCGTCGCACCTCACGCTGCGCCTATGTAAGTGGGACAGCAGCGAGCAGACCGCCTCGTGCGTGACATGTGGACAGAGGTGCCACTCGATACAGTAGCTGGCTGCAAGTAGACACGGCGGTGACCAGAAGGTGTCAGCACATTACGGTCTATGAAACCGTACGTAGTTGAAACAGTATATTTTGGAAACAGAATATCATTTTTCTGTGAATATTAATGATTTAATAACTTAATATATTAGTGTGAATGATGGAGTGAATGGAAAGTAATATAACAAATTAATATTGCTATGTCTATGTACTGAGTATACATTAGCGTGAGAACTGTGGTTGTCAAGAGAGAGTGAATTATACTCTCAGGGGGATTTTGTGAAGTGCAGTTAATGGGACTGGTGGAATAAAAAAAAATAAACGTAATCCATTTATTTAAAGAGGGAGCTATTTTCATATTTGTGTATTTTATAAATTCCTTCATTTAATAAACTGGTCATAAAAGCTGTTAGGCTGTGAATGGTGAAAAGTAAAAGACGCAGCATTGCGCAGTTTAATACTAATATCAGATTGGCTATGATGTGTATCAGCTAGAGGACAGTACGTTCGCGAGTAGTTTGTGCAATAACAAATTTTCTTTCGAAAGTCTAAGGGCAGTTCAGAGCTTGTATAACGAGCCCAATGTAGAGGTAATAATTTTTCTGAACAATGAGGAATGCAAAGTCGTGGAGTGCCGCAAAGTGAACTCAAACGTGTGAGAAGGACGAACACGCGAAACTCCGGATTGTATGTGTATACTGGGACTTTTCAATTAACCAGAATCCGCGGGCGCATTGTGCAAGCAGGGGCCGAGAATTAAATGTTCAGAAACATTGATTTCTATAATACTGGAGCTAGCATTTTGTCACAGATAATCCGATTTCTAATCTTTTTGGTAAGAGATTGTGATGGTTCTTTATTTACGTGACCATTACGACACTCCAACCCCAGTTCTCGATACCAGTAATATCGTACTACGTTTGTGCGAAGTAACAGACATATTTTTGTGACAATATTCACATTTGGTTTTATTAATGTACAGGTACTCCGATGTATCGATGTATTACAGTGATATGGTTCTTGTGTGTATTCATTTCTGTGAGACTGTCATAATCTTTGACTTACTTGTAACCGTTTCGGCGCGAATGCGCACAGAGCAGTCTTTGTTTCACTTTGCAGAAGTTAAGTTGTAAAAGAACAGTCAAGTCTTGTGTTTGGTTAAAGTCGAAATTAAATATATGAAGATTGATACAAAACTGTTTTCTTGATGATGTGACAATTAAGAAGAAGTATATGTGAATTTACAAGAAGTTTAATAAAAATATGGATCGTGAACACCAAGTCAAAAAATATTTCTATCATATCATTGTTCTGATCTGGGATTGTTTGATCATTAAGAATGTCCTGAAAAACGCATTTGTTAGGTCTTCAAATATTGCTAAGATACAGATCTAGACCTTCTAGCAGTCAAAGTGTAATCACCCTAGAATCAACAAGATGAGCCGTAACAAATTCGACGAAATCTACGTGGGAATCCATTCAAGATAAGAGCCAAAATTAATAACTTTTTTTAAAGTGATTTCATTATTTACATTCTGACGATACGATCCACAGGCAATAACTTTGTTGTTGACCGATAAAGCGAACATATGCTGCGTGAGCAACATTATAACTCCATGGAGTCGCCAATCAATTATTAATGTGATTTCTGACCTACTTTGCAAGTGGTGGTATTGTTAGAGGATTCAGTTATCTGCCTTAAGATGGCTACGATGAGTGAAAATGATTGCGTCAGAGAGTCAGAATTGTAACTTCAGATTAGCACAGACTGGACGGTGTTTTGTATCAAAGAAGTGAGAGTATATTTAAGTTTTCACTCTCAAATTATCCATCGTTTAATAGCTCAGCTAAGCTGATATCAGTAATCTAGTAAATAGATTTTGTTGCATCTGTTGGATTCGTGTAATGCTGCTGGTTCTGCTACAGCTTTTCCTTCAGAAAAATATTATTCGCTTTTAGCAAGGCAGACTTGTATTCGAGCTGCTGAAGGTATCGACATTTTTTTCTGTATGACGAACAATATTAGCCGTCCAGTCGCAGTACAGCTACACACTAGCGGCGCGTATGTAAATGATTTGAGTCACAGTTCTCTGTGACAGATAGAACGGCCACAACAGTGCATTATCCCTGTTCGTGTTTAGTGTTGTCAACAGTTCTGGTAGTCTATATTAACGTCACACGTTGAATGATCGCTGTGAAGGACACGGAAATGAAACATATCTATGTGAGACAGCGTTATCAGCACCTGAGACACTGAAAGGGGCCCGTAACAGATTACTTGACCAGCTGGTCGAACCTCTGTGGGGCTTTCTGATGTCATAGTGGCGCCATGTTGACCTTCATGAGAACGTAAAACACGCTTAATCGCCCATGAGGTTTGTGTCGACCACGTCTGAAGGCTCGCCGTATTGTGTACCAGGCACTTTGCAACCCCTACACATCTGAGCCTACCATCCGAGGTCAAGCAATGGGCCTTATGTCACTTTCTCAATCATTCCGCAACCACTGGTCGCAGAACAGCAACAACTGGGCTAGGGAATTGCTGTGCCGTGCGTGTGGTGACATTAACACAAAAACATGGGCAGCTGCGTTTGGAGTGATACTGCGATGGAGAAACATGTCCTCCTGATGAAACGCATCGTCATGTTTACAGCGGTGAGTTGCTGCTCTGCACCACGGCGGGTGACCATCGACGGCAAGTAGGCCGATGACGTGGGGAGAGGTCGTGTTCTTGGGGAGAGGTCGTGTTCTCGTAATGTTTTGGAGAAGCGCAGTAGTGTGTGGAGTCTTCGGGTATGGCTTCAGGTCGTGGCACAGGGATACATCGTGGGCAACACTGCATCCTCATGTGTTTCTTCTCATGTGACCGAATTGCAGTGATATTTTTCGGCAGGACAGTGCACGTACAGTAATAGAACACAAGTTTCTATGAACTGTTTGCGTGATGTTGAATTCTCCCCGCGGCCAGAAATATCCACAGTTTTCTCCTCGACAGAACGTGTTCGAGAACAGCTTGGACGTCAACCCCGCTGCAGGATATCAAGAACCAGTTACGAAACTTGTGGGACAGTTTGCTTCTGGAGAGAATACGGCAGCCTTATGACAACTGTCCCAACCGAATTAGCGTATGCATTTAGAACAGACGAGGTGCAACGACATACTCATAAGGGGCTCATTTTGACCCAACAAATTAATTGCTGTAATAGCGTAAAGTACCCCCTCAAAACGTGAAATTCCATTTCGCTTCCTCCTCCCCTTCTCACTGCTACAATTTCTTTGCCAGGCACGGTAATTTACTAGTGACTTCGTTTTCATATTCATAGCCGAAAATGTGTTACTTGTTACACTGATATTTCTTCTAGTACAATTTTGCAAGTTTTCCTTTGGAGGCCATTATTTTAGCTTGTTACAAATTATTCGCTTATGCCAACGTTGGTAACTCCCACTTAGTGTCTACATCTACATCTACATCGATACTTCGCAAGCCACCCAACGGTGTGTGGCGGAGGGCACTTTACGTGCCACTGTCATTACCTCCCTTTCCTGTTCCAGTCGCGTATGGTTCGCGGGAAGAACGACTGTCTGAAAGCCTCCGTGCGCGCTCTAATCTCTCTAATTTTACATTCGTGATCTCCTCGGGAAGTATAAGTAGGGGGAAGCAATATATTCGATACCTCATCCAGAAACGCACCCTCTCGAAACCTGGCGAGCAAGCTACACCGCGATGCAGAGCGCCTCTCTTGCAGAGTCTGCCACTTGAGTTTATTAAACATCTCCGTAACGCTATCACGGTTACCAAATAACCCAGTGACGAAACGCGCCGCTCTTCTTTGGATCTTCTCTATCTCCTCCGTCAACCCGACCTGGTACGGATCCCACACTGATGAGCAATACTCAAGTATAGGTCGAACGAGTGTTTTGTAAGCCACCTCCTTCGTTGATGGACTACATTTTCTAAGCACTCTCCCAATGAATCTCAACCTGGTACCCGCATTTTTTGTGCGTTTGTGGCTGATCGGGATCCAGAAGAAATCGGTGCAGTCTGCCTTCCACACTAGTGAACTCGGAACTCGATTAATTCCTCCATCAAATTAGTACCTTCCGAAATTATCGCACCACAAAGTGATACTGAAAAAGCACAACTATCTCTCTGCCACATGCAGAAACTGGAGAATTTCAGTTTATTAATACGAAAATTTAATAAAGACGTTTATATAAACCTAACTTCCCCTGGCTAACCCATAAGGTTCCAGACAGTGCCACTTCTAGAACTCTGGAACGCCGACACAGTGACCGCACAGTTCGGAGATGTAGAGCCACCTGATGGTATCTGTTAAAAATTAAGGTAGGGTCGCCTCATCAAAGTTGTTGTAGGACAGCACAAATGAAAATAATCATTAAAATGAACGAGAATTTATTGACTCAAATTAATTTGATTGGCAAATACAAGATTTGTACTCATCCAATTAGAATCACTGAGCATGAAGTACAATGATGAATCCCAATTATTCAGGGAAATCAATTAAAACTGACTTCGACACTAATATCTGATAGCAGAAGGCACCTGAAGTCTATTTGAAAGACTGGTAACTTGGTCAAACTACTTATCAAATCCTCGGCAGCTCACAAACGCAGCATACTGGTGAAGCTCGGAACATGATCTTCTTAATACAAACTCTGGACCAAACGGTAACAACACGAGTTGCGGGAAGCACTCACAAGTTTAGAGCTGCGTAGTCTACAAGCTGCGCAAACACTGTCCCCGGAGCTTACAAGTAACAGCAACAAGAAGCGCCGGCCTGGGCTGGACGCCGCATAACCTCTGCTGGAGAGGCGACGCTCTGCGGTGCCAGGCAGCAGCGCCCAGCAACCTGCATGCTCACCGACTCCTCTCCAGCTCACTTAACTCTGCCCTCACACACCGAGAAAGCCATCACACGGGTCTTCCACCATGACGAGCGTCAGATTCTCTTTTTCCACACTACGTGGCAGGGAAAGCCTGACTAAATTTGCCAGTTCGCGCCTGTTGTATTGCCTTAGCCTAACCGGAAGTTGCCAATAGGTGGCGCTCTCTTTCCTTATTGGCTGCACGTTTACCATGCGAGAAGTCGCTCGTTTCCCACAGTCTGCGAAAATATGGTGATGGCTACTCGCCGGCTATGCTTCCAGAAAACGGCCATCTCCCTTTTTTAAGGTGTTCAGGGGCCACCAAAAGAAAAGCCCAGCACGCAGCAGAAAAATGGCCAGCGGTACCGCCGACTGTCTTATGCTGCTTGGCCCGCCCGTGCGAAAAATTCTGGGAACATAATCTAGGCGCCGCTATTCAACCGCAGGAAGGCTCAAGTATTGGTTGGCCACGCGAAAACACAGAATTTCGCCTGCACCTGCTCTGTCCCCTCCCCGCTCCCCCAACACCAGAAAGTCCCAATTAATATAACAGATAATGCAATTACTAAAGGTCGCATAGTGACATATGACTAATAAGCATTATTACAAACCCTTCGGTTCATAGTAACACTTCTGCTCTACTTCATCAGGTATTAGTTAGATATACTCCATTCTCCGTTTCCTCTACATTTTCTACATCTACAACACCCCCTATTATGATGTATATTACTCGCTTCGTCTTGTCAGTGTTTTCCATTTATCTTCCGTCGTCATTTCTGCAGAAAGCATTCTCAATCCTTCTCTTATCAGTCCACAAAACTTTCAGCGTCCCTCCAAAACACCATTTCCCAAACGCTAAGATTGTCTTTTTTCTTCCAGGTTTTCTTGCCTCAGTCCACACTTACATGAATTACTTAACTTCATCCACTTCGTGGTCCTCAATTACGCAGTCATTTTCGTCGCTAATCTCATTTCTAGTGCTTCTCATTACTTTCGTCTTTTTTCGATCATCTCTCAGTTCATATTCTGCACTCATTGAATTATTCATTCCATTCTTTACGTCCTGCCGCGCTTCTTCACTTTCATTTAGGATAGCAGTGTCATCAGCTGGCCGCGAGGTGTAACTGCGCGGTCTTGGGCGCCTTGTCACGGTCCGTGGTGAGGTTCGAGTCCTCCCTCGGCAATGGGTGTGTATGTTGTCCACAGCGTAAGCTAGTTTAAGCTAGATTAAGTTGTGTGTAGGCTTAGGGACGGATGACCTCAGCAATTTGATCCCGTAAGACCTTACCACAAATTTCCAAAATTTTTATCAACGAATTTTACCATTGATATTCTTTCACTCATTTTTTTAATCCCACTCTTGAACCTTCCTTTTATTTCCTTTATTGCCTCTTCAATCTACAGATTGAGCAGTACTTGAGGAAGACTGCTTCCCTATCTTACACCCTTTTTAATCCGAACGTTTCTTTCTTGGTTTTCATTCCTATTTAAGTCCGACAACTCCTTGTTGGTGTTACGGCCTTTTTCTGGCAGCGTATTTTTTTCAGCAACTTGGTTGCATGAACCGTAAATCTGACAGTGTGATAGTTTTCGCATTTATCTCCCCTTAATATTTATGGGGTTGCGTGTAAGTTATTTTACGAAAGACTGATGGTATGTCTCCAGCTTCACGGATTCTACATATAAGCGTGAGTAGTCACTTGTTTGCACTTCTCGCACTGATACCAGAAATTCGAAAGAAATCTTAACAATCCCTTCTGTCTTACTTGATCACAAGTTCCCCGAACTGAATTAAATTCCCACCCTAGTACTGGATCCCTAATCTCTTCGATATCGACTCCTATTTCTTCCTCAATATCGCCATTAAACAGATTCTCTCCCTCGTAGAGACATCCTGTGTACTCGCTCTCTTCTTTGCGCGTAACAGTCGAATTCACATTCCAAACTTAATGTTGATGGTATAGTTTTTAATTTGGCCGAAGGTTGTTTTGAATTTTGTATATGCATAATCAGTCCTTCCGACATTTTTCTTGCAGCCCTTTCGCCTTGGCTACCCTGCAGCTCCTACCTGTTTCACTCCTGATTTTGCTGTCTTTCCCTGAACATTTTTCTGCTTCCTTCTTTCGTCTATCAGTTGAAGGATCTACTAACCAAGGTTTCTTTGCAGTTACTTTCAGTGCACCTACGTCCGACAGGCCAACTTCCGTGACTGCCCATTTTAGAGACGCCCATTTCTCTTCAGCTGATCTGCATATGGTGGCGTTCATTATCGTTGTATCTGAAGAGAATAACAAACACACCTCATCATTGCTCCGTACTTCAGTATCACACTTTTATGCATGTTAATTCTTCTGGACGAGACTCATAAACTTCAAACAGCTCTTCATCTCTACCAAATTGTCATCCGAGTCTTTATCTGCTACTCTGTAAGCTTTAGAATTAATTAGCGGTGGACACTGCAGCCTGAGCAAGAGCAATTTCAGTTTCGGTATGGCCCACAACCAGGGCCGCTTATAGCCAGGACTGGGCGTGGGGTAAGATGCGCGACTGGACCCCATCTGAAAATACAAAAATCCAATTTTATCGTTATTTTAAAGAAGGTTTCACATATTTTAAACATAACACAATTCAGGAAATATTGCAGAGAAACAAAATTTACTCATTGAGATAAAATACAGAGTAAATCTACACTGAAGTGCCAAAGAAACTTGTACAGGTATGCGTATTCAGCTATAGAGATACGTAAACAGGAGGAATAAGGTGCTGCGACCGGCGACGCTGTTGTTAGATCGATTACTGCTGCTACAATGGTAGGTTATCAAGATTCAAGTGAGTTTGAAGTGGTGTTATAATCGGCGCACGAGCGATCGGACACAGCACCTCCGAGGTAGCGATGAAGTGGGGATTTTCCCGTACGACCTATTCATGAGTGTGCCGTGAATATCAGGAATCCGGTAAAACATCAAATTTCCGACATCGCTGCGGGCGGAAAAAGATCCTGCAAGAACGGTACCAACGACGACTGAAGAGAATCGTTCGACGTGACAGAAGTGCAACCCTTCCGCAAATTACAGCAGATTTCAAAGCTTGGCCATCAACAAGTGTCAGTGTGCAAGCCATTCAGCAAGAATCATAGATATGGGCTTTCGGAGCCGAGGGTACACTCGTGTATAGGATAGGAGCCTAGTAAGAGACATACTTTTGTAAACCCATTTGAAAGACCTAAAAGTAAGTGCAATTGTATTTTTTGTGATGGTAATAATATCTTATATTATTTAATTTTATCATACAATTATCGTATTTGCAATAATAAAAAATCTATCAGAGTAATTATTAAATCTTCACAAACAAGGCGTTTTGTAGAAATGAGATCAATTGCTTTAATTATTTTATTACAGAATAATGACATAATAATATACAATTTTTACATGTTCATTCATTTCTGTTATCCTTCACTCATTTCACGCTACTTAGGTTTATATATACTACACCCGGGGCAAACAAAATTGTCTTCTGTGACACCGCAATCTTCATGAGCCCAGTGATTACATTTCGTGCACTGTGCCTATTTCTCCCCGTGTTTGTCTTCAGAAAAGCGCCCAGTACATAACCGACACTCTGCGTCATCGTCATCAATGCTGTCTGAATCCCCACTGTCATCAAGATGGACATCGGATGCCGAGTCACTAGACGATTCTTCTGTTTTAGGTCTACGATTTGAAGGTTTTCCACTCTTCTCCCCAAATACCTGTCTCGCTGCTTTCTTAGTTTCAGCCTCTGATTTTTTCTGTTCAGATTCTTGCAATTGCTCCACAGAAGGAGTTGAAGTTAGTAACGCAGCAGAGCAAGAACGCGATGTTCGACCTATCTGACTATCTCCGGGTTGTTTTGCGATGTGTAGGAAGGGTCTGAATGTCTCCCGGGCTGACAGCTTGACCAACGCCATCAGTAGTTTCATTTTCGTCTTTGGCATCTCTTTCTTGAAGAGCTTCAGCATGGTGATCAACTGAAAATTCATGTTCCCTAAAGATGTTTCTGTTGCATGGGATGAGACCTGTTTTTCTGAAGGCATTCACAGATGCTTCCATTGTTGCTGCTTCATTGTAAGCTGTCCCAATTAACCTGACTAATAATAACAGGGTGATAACACGACCTGGGTTACTTTCCAACCACGTTTCTATCACTTGGGCATAGTAGGTTTCCAAAGGCCCCATAAATCCGACGTCAAGTGGCTTCATTTTATGCGTTGAGTGAGGTGGCAAACATACAATATGAACATTGTTTCCACGTGCTTTATCTAACACATCGAGATTCTTTGAGTGGGAACAATGCCCATCAAGAATCAAAATAACAGGGTCAGTTGAAGATGGCTTTACATGACTCACAAAATGATCAAACCACTGAGTAAAAATGTGAGTCTGTATCCAGCCACTTGGATGGCAAGCTTATATTGGTTTTGCAGGTGCACCGTCCAACGATTCCTGCTTCATATTCTTTCTTGGGAATAAGATTAGTGGTGGAACATAAGTGCCAGCTGCTTTCATACACGTTACAACTGTGATGAAATTTTCCCTTTCTGCTGAAGTCAAGGCAGCAACTTGTCTCTTCCCTTTCATAGCAATAACCTTGCTGTGTTTGTGCTACACAGACGTCACCCCAGTTTCGTCAACATTGAAGACTCGATGCGGGTTATGGTTGACTTTAGATAGCACAGATTCGTAAACATCAAAGAAAATCTCTCCACATTTTCTGCAAGACTCTGGGGAGTTCTCATTGATAAAATGGAATTTCTCTTAAGGAAAGTTCGGAGCCATTTCCTTCCTGCTGAAGCCTTTTCTGAATTGAAGGGATTGTTCAGCCTATTCTTGGCAGCTATCTGGAAGGCCATGCTTCGTATGTCCTTACATTTAAGAGCATAAAATCGCTCTTCCATTGCAAGACAGTATTTCACTAGTTTATCTTCCGGTTGAGATGAGAGAACAGGCCTTCTACCAAGATAAACACCAACCAGCTTCTCGGGTGTACGAGTTTTATCCTTCACATACCTTTCCAAACTACGTTTTGGTACAGCAAAAACTTTTGAGGCTTTTAAGTACCCCATCTCGCCATTTCTCACAGATGTAATGGCACGAAACATGCCGTCTTTATCCCACGCTTTCCTTTTTGGTGCCAATGCCATCTACAAAGAATAAATAGAATAATCAGACATACTTATTAAACGACTTCAACTTCTATGATTTTATTTGTTAGATTATTTTTTATAAGTACTGCGAATGGAGTACGTTGAATTTGGAGTAATATTGATCAACGTCTGAGCAAAATACTGCCTTGAAAGAAAGTTCCAGAAAGCATTCCAATTTCTGATCATAAGACTAGTCAAAATAATCCCTGTTTATGATAATTTGATCGAATTAAAATGAGCGCAGTTGCCAAAATTGTACTACAACAAACCATAAAATATTGTTATCTCATGATAGTATTGCGTAAATTACATATAACAAATCGTGAGAGAACAAATTCCCCCAATATGCGATAGGTATCATAATATGCGACACTGTCGCATATTTGGATCCCCATACTATCGCATATTAGGAATTTCGCCATTTTACACAAAGAATCATGCATTTGCTAACAACGTTAGTTGGAAATGAACCTAATTGTCAATAATTAAAGGTAATACCGTCACAAATAACATCAATAAAAGAGTGCAGTAATATCCACTCACGTTTAAGCTGAAACATTGTCTTAACACCGATTTCGCAAAAACTCCAAACACAAGAAATTTTGTATGAACCTCTACGTACTGTGTCCGGCTCAACTATGGCGTCCAACTCGCTGTGTCGTCGTCTGTCACGCAAAAGTCGTGTATAAGAAACTCTCCACCAGAGTGCAACCCCTAACATGAGCACAGTTGGGGTGTCTCATATTAGGGAACTATCGCATAATAGGCACCTTTCCTCTACCCATGATGACTGCAGGGCTCAAAGCTTTACGCCTCGTCTGGGCCCGTCAACACCGACATTGGACTGTTGGTGACTGTAAATATGTTGCCTGGTCGGACGAGTCTTCTTTCAAATTGTATCGAGCGGATGGACGTGTACGCGTATGGCGACAACCTCATGAATCCATGGACCTGCATGCCAGCAGGGTACTGTTCAAGATGGTGGAGCCTCTGTAATGGTGTGGGGCATGTGCAGTTGGAGTGACATGGGACCTCTGATACCCCTAGATACGACTCTGACAGGTGACACGTACGTAAATATCCTGTCTTAGCCTGCATCCTTCCATGTCCATTGTGCATTCCGACGGGCTTGAGCAATTCCAGAAGAACTGCGACACCCCATATATCCAGAATATTAACAAAGTCACTTCACGAACATCGTTCTGAGTTTAAACACTTCCGCTGGCCAACAAATTCCCGAGACATGAACATTACTGAGCGTACCTGGGATGACTTGCGACATGCTGTTCAGAAGAGATCTCCACCCCCTCGTGCTGTCACGGATTTAAGGACGGCCTTGCAGGAGTCTTTGTGTCAGTTCCCCCCAGCACTGCTTCAGACATTAGTCGAGTCCATGCCACGTCGTGTTGCGGCATTTCTGCGTGCACGCGGGTTCAAATGGCTCTGAGCACTATGGGACTTAACCTCTGAGGTCATCAGTCGCCTAGAACTTGGAACTACTTAAACCTAACTAACCTAAGGACATCACACACATCCCTGCCCGAGGCAGGATTCGAACCTGCGACCGTAGCACTTTTTCGACTCCACCACAAAGTCCTTTTAGTGCACAATATCTAAAGAAAAATATTAAACATGAAACTAAATTGTATGGAGCAGAGCTGCATGACTCATAAAACTGTATAATTGAAGTAAAAAGAATGATTCATTATACTGATGCTGGGTAATCACATTTTATTTGTTGTATGTTACAAAATTTACTTTACAGCAGGATCACGATATTTCCCGAATTATCTCCCTGGGGGATGCGAACCATTTGGAAACTTGGGCCCTCCAAGAGGCTTGGGCCCCGGGGATTTCCAATTCCCCGCCCCCCACCTCCCCACCCCCAACCCCCTCACCCACTCGTGGGCCTGTCCATGACAATAACACGATCCGTGCTTGTCACCACAGTAAAATCATGCTTATTATACGCAAGGGCATCATACGGCTCACCGCACAGCCTTTCATGTACGTATACCTCAGATTCCGCAGGTCATCTAACAGTGTGTAGCGGACGAAACTTCTGATGCCACGAACTGACCCGCCACCCTCTTCCAGTCGCGAAATGCCACGTTAGCGGAAACTCTGTATTGGCTCTCACTTCTCGAATTTTCTCGTCGTGATCACTGCGCAGAATATATGTGGCTGTAGGTAACGTATTGTACGACTCTTCCTGGAAAGTACTCTCTCGAAATGTAAACGGTAAGCCTCTCCGTAGTGCAAAACGCTTGTCTTGCAACGTCTGCCATTTGAGTTCGTCGATCATCTCGGTAATGCGCCGACTAAAGGATCCCGTGACGAAGAGCGCCGATCTTCGTTGGATCTTTTCTCTCTCTCTCTCTCTCTCTGTTGTATAAGTCCCACGTGGTAATAAGCTGGAGCTGCAGCCGATCGTTCCATTATTACATATATCACCAGTGGCAAATAAAGTTAATACAAGGCAGACAGACTGAATCTAGCATAGGTGTATACTCGCAGTCGAGTCTCAACTTCCATATCAAAATGATGCCGCAATGCCGATGTAATTGACTTTGAGACCATTGTTGTAGTACTACCCTAGCACATAGGGGGCACACTCAGTATACATGGTCTGTACAGTTATTTTAAAGCTTTTAATTGATATTTTATACAATATTTAAGTAGTTCCATGGTTGTAAAGAGATATTTTATACATAATTATTTCTACGTTATTATTGTACATCGTTTTTTTTTTTTTTACGTTACACTGATTGGTTGACGTGAGGTAGAGGCGTATGCCCGTCACTTGCTGGCACCAGTTGACGTCACAGCAGCTGAGAAGAGTGCTCCACCTACTATCTTCGAAGGATCCCCATGGGTATAAGAGGTCTTATTGTACTTTATCCTTATAAGCATTTTGTCATATTTTATTGTCAATCTAGTACGGTGTCTATTACTTTCTAAATTAAATTACAGGTCTGATGATGGTCATGTGATATGTCCGAAACCGGTCACCTATGTTCTTGTAGCATACGTGGTGCGATCAAGACTGAATTTTAAAAAATAAAAAAAAAATTTTAAAAATTTTATGATCTCTGTTCCAGAAGTGTTTATTCTAAGTTAACAATCATTCTTCACACGCGGCATTCACGAGCAGAATAGGGAGGCGGGCAGGGGAGAATCAGTTAGTGCTACCAAAAGCACTCTCCGCCACACACTGTCAGGTGGTTTGACTAGTACTGATGCAGACGTAGGCAGTATTTTGGGTGGCAGAGGATGTGTTTTCCTTTTCCTGGAGATGTAATATCCTCCGCATGCTCTGTACAACATCGAGCTTACAATACAGTGCAAGAGACTGAGCAGCACACGGCCCGGTACCTACGTCTCGCCTCGCCGCACTGTCCTACCTGCCGGCCGCACTCGCTCCGCCGCCTCCGACCACCTGCGCCGCGACGCCGAGCGGCGCCCCCGCGTCTGCGCGTGCGCGGCGGGCCACGCGCCGACGCCGACGCCGGACGCTCGTCGGCCGGCCGCCCGCCTCACACGACGCCGCGCCGCGCCGCCGCGTCCCTCGGCCGCTGCCGCAGCGTCGCGACGCCCGCCGACGGCGCGCCACGTGTCGAGGCGTCGCTCGCGCTCTCCGAGTCCCAGCCGCAGCTGCGCGCCGACCGGCGGCAAAAAGCGCTCCGCAACTCTAAGCGGACCAATATCGCGCGGTATTGCCCGTCCCGTCCACCGGCGTCCTACGGGATCCGCTTTCTTTTTTGGCCAACGCGTGTGGAGCACTGCGGCTGACGGGGTTTTCCGCGTGTTCCACTGCAGCTGAGCCGGCGCCTCGAGCAGCGTGCGGTGACGCTCTCGTGTGCGTGCGTGCGTGTGTGTGTGCGTGTCTGTGCGTGCCTCCGTGTGTCCGTGTGGACGCGTGCGTGGGAGGGGGCGTGGCATCTCGGCTGCGTACGGCGAGGAGCGGTCTGAATGAGCAGCGGTGCCGGACTGAGTCTCAGGAGCAGGCAGCGGTGCGCGTGGGTGGCAAACGATAGTGTGCTGTCGTGTTCGGGTATGTTATAGATTGTAGGCGAAGGAAACTTAAGTGACTGCACTGTAACTCCCTGCGGAACTCGGCACAACTGTACACTTAATTCGTCTAGTCACTGAGTCTGCGTTGTACTTAGTTGACGCTCAGATTTAATGCAGGGCACAGAAAAGCGGTTTGTTGAAGTAAATATTGGTGTATTAAGGTAGATTATAAGTGTCTCCATAATCCGTACCATACAGTTCCATTCAGAAGCACATATTAATGCTGTCTTCCAGCTGAAGAGGGATTTACTTTTTTTATCACATGTCGTTGTCTATTTTCGGAATTTTTGCTTTTGTTATTTCTCGTGACAACAACTGTTGTTGATAATGCATATACAAAGTAATTACGAAATAGTTGACTTTTAGTTCGAAAGGATATTTCGTATGTGTAAGTGAGTGACCAATGCTGTTTCCAAATTACTGTTGTAGAATGAATCTCTGCCTTCAGCTCATCAAATTGCAAGACGGCAGTGTTGATTATGGAGTATTATTGTGTTAAATAACAGCGGTAGATGCTTCGTGTTCTGTTCCGTTCATTCATTGATGGCTAAATCGCGTGTTAGTTCTAAGCGCTGCACCAAAGTTGTTTCCTGGCGATGAGGCAGACGATGGTTAGTGTCACTGAGGGACACTCGAGTTGCGTAGCCCGTTTCATTTATTAGAAACTGCCTGGCAATCACCCTAGTTGTACAGTATTTTGTAGTCGGTCCAAGACGTTAAACAAACGAAAGACTAAAGTGACATTTTGCAATTTCTACTTGATGTAAATGTTGTGGCGAACTAGATAAGTACAAAACAGCTAGTAGTTCTCATTATCGACCACTGCCAAGGATAAGTTGCACTTCGGATAAATGAGATAAAATATAACATCAGTTATCTAACACCCTTTAAGATGAATCGCAAACACTAATAAACATTAATATCTATGTCCGAGCAATGAAAGAATAGAATCATTTGAGATGGTGAAAAGTTGGCAGCGCTACGAGTCCTCTGTCGGTTAGATTCTACGAGTACAACTTCCGTCTAGAGAATTTACTTTGCAGCTTGAAAATAAACACCATTTTTCACGCTACGTTGTGAAACGCGAAGCGAAAAGTGATATACGAACTGAAACCGAAAGACGGCCAGAGTTCAGTAGCAGCAGCTATGTTCTCGCCGTGTGACGCCTGCGCCCCTCCACATGACTCTTACGTTCGGTGGCCTCCGGACTCCTGTGCTCTGTGACGTCACCGGTTCACCGCGAAACGACAAAAGTTAACCGCGAGCTCGTATGTTAGAGTCCATTTGCAAATACGAGGAATACGATAAGAAGAACAGCACTCGGTTTTGTAAGACTGTCCTTGCAGATAAGACATCGGCACGCATTGTTCATTGGATATACTCAGATCTGTGTGGGACTGGTAGAGCGACAGGTCTTCCTGTACAGGAACTGCACTGGGGTCTTTATTCGAGAGGGCGGGAAGGTACAGGCGGCGGTAGAAGCGAGGAGGTGTGTGAGGTGTCCTCCGCGAGCCGCAGCAGGCCCGGCTAACGCGGTGTGGGGTGCTGTGGTGTAGTGCAGCCATGGCGATGGTGGTGTCTGCGCGCTCCAAGGCGCTCTCAGCGGCGGTCGTCGCCCTGGTGGCCGTGGCGCTGCTCCTGGTCGTGGCCTCCGCCCTCGGCTGGTTCAGCGCACCGCCCCCGCCGCCCCCGCGCCCCCGCCGCACCGACGTCTCGTCGTCTTCGTCGTCGCCGACGCTATCCTCATCGACGTCTCTGTCGTCGCAGCCGGGGAGGCAACGCTTGCTGCCACAGGTGAGTGCAGCCCAAGCTGTGGTCACTAATCGCATTATACGAGGGCCAATCAAAATTTAAGTTACGTGCAAATAAACTGTGTGATCACGTATTATGTTCGATTATAACGACTTTTCTGGAGACTAGAAATCTACTCTGTAGAAATAAGCATGGGTTTCGAAAAAGACGATCGTGTGAAACCCAGCTCGCACTATTCGTCCATGGGACTCAGAGGGCCATAGACACGGGTTCCCAGGTAGATGCCGTGTTTCTTGACTTCCGCAAGGCTTTCGATACAGTTCCCCACAGTCGTTTAATGAACAAAGTAAGAGCATATAGACTATGTGATTGGATTGGAGAGTTCCTACATAACAGAACGCAGCATGTCATTCTTAATGGGGAAAAGTCCTCCGAAGTAAGAGTGATTTCAGGTGTGCAGCAGGGGAGTGACATAGGACCGTTGCTATTCACAATATACATAAATGACCTTGTGGATCACATACGAAGTGTTATTGTCATGTAACCACTCCGCCACAGACCGTGTATTATGAACAGGTGCTCGATCGTGTTGAAAGATGCAATCGCCATCCTCGAATTGCTCTTCAAGAGTGGGATGCGAGAAGGTGCTTAAAACATCAATGTAGGCCTGTGCTGTGATAGTGTCACTCAAAAAATCAAGGGGCGCAACCTCCCCTCCATAAATAACACGACCACACCATAACACAACTGCCTCCGAATTTTACTGTTAGCACTACACACGCTGGCAGATGACGTTCATCGGGCATTCGCCACACCCACAACCTGCCATCGGATCCCCACGTTGTGTACCGTGATTCCTCACTCCACACAACGTTTTTCCACTGTTCAATCGTCCAATGTTTACGCTCCTTACACCATGAGAGGCGTAGTTTGGCATTTCCCGGGGTGATGTGTGGCTTATGAACAGCCGGTCGACCATGAAATCCAAGTTTCCTCACATGCCGCCTATGTGTCATAGTACTTGCAATCGATCCTGATGCAGTTTAGAATTACTGTGTGATGGACCGGATAGATGTCTATTACACATTACGACCCTTTTCAATTGTTAGCGGTCTCTGTCAGTCAACAGACGAGGTCGGCCCGTACTCTTTTGTGCTGCACGTGTCCCTTTACGTTTCCACTTCAATATCACATAGCAAACAGTGGACGTAAGTTTGTTTAGGAGTGTGAAAATCTCGCATACACCCAATCACCTGACCAGGTTCGTAGTCCATACGGTGCGCGGAGCGCCCTATTCTGCTCTCTCATGTTGTGTAATGACTACTGAGGTCACTGATATGGAGTACCTCTCAGCACACTGCACGCACTATGAAAAACGTTAGTTTTTGGAGTGTCCGGATACTTTTCGTCACATAGTGCAGGTAACACGCTTAAGACAACATTCAATGTAACCGGTGAATCAAAACTTATGTCCACTTCTCTAATATACTGTTGTTCCACTTTTGAAACACAGTATAACAGAGATTCTGTTCGGCATGGATTCTACAAGTCCACAACAGGATTCCAGAAGTATGTGGCAGCGTATGTCTACGCACAGGTCAAGAAATTCTGGCGAATAACGAGATGGTTGTTTGCCGGCACGTAGCTGGCGTCTGATATATGTTGCAGTGGATACGCACTGGACATTTGCTGGCCAAGACATCAGAGTGAATTCACTCTAATGCCCCTCAAACCACTGTAACACGATTCTGACCTTGCAAACAGGGACAGTTATCCTTTTGGAATATGTCACCGCAGTAGGGAGTGACTTCAAGCGTGAAGCAATGCAGGTGCCCTACTGCGGTGACATCTTCCAAAAGAATAACTGTCCCTGAATGAGATTTTCACTCTGCAGTGGAATGTGCGCTGATATGAAACTTCGTGGCAGGTTAAAACTGTGTGCCGGACCGAGACTCGAACTCGGGCCTTTGCCTTTCGTGGGCAAGTGTTCTACCATCTGAGCTACCCAAGCACGACTTACAACCCGTCCTCACAGCTTCAATTCTGCCAGTACCTCATCCCCTACCTTCCAGACTTCACAGAAGCTTTTTGCGTTCTGGAAGCATCACCTAGGCTGTGGCTAAGAGATGTCTCTGCAATATCCTTTCTTCCAGGAGTGCTAGTGCTACAAATTTCGCAGAAGAGATTCTCTGAAGTTTGGATGGTTGGAAGACGAGGTAGTGACAGAATTGAAGCTGTGAGGACGGGTCGTGAGACGTGCTTGTGTAGCTTAGATAGTAGAACACTTGCCCACGAAAGGCAGAGGTCCCGAGGTCGAGTGACAGTCCGGCACACAGCTTTAACCTGCCAGGAAGTTTCATATCCCCGCACACTCAGCTGCAGAGTGAAAATCTCATTCAGGGACAGTTATCCTATTGGAAGATGTCACCGCAGTAGGGGGAGACTTTAAGCGTGAAGCGCTGCAGGTTGTCCGCAGTAACGTTGACGTAGTTGACTGCTGTCATGATGCCTTCGGTCCCCACCACATATCCCATGGATGCCCACCTCAATGTACCCCATAGCGTAATTCTCCCCTCACCGGTTTGCACGTGTGGCGCGGTACGTATTTCGTGCAGCCATTCGCCAGGATCACGTCGTGTAAGAAGGACCCAGCTGTCGATCTGGTGTAACACGAAATGCCATTCATTCGACAGGCGACATGTTTCTATCGATCCACGGTAAATTCCCAGACGCAGTGCCATAACGATGTGCCCTTCGTCAAAACACTTTATATCAGTGGATTCCCAACACTGACCGCCCCTTCCTCTCTCTTCTGCTTAGATTGTTTGCTTACACCGTCACGTGCCCACAACACCACCAGGCCGCATTCAGCCTCGAGGTGGACAGTGGTCATACTGTTTTGGCTCATCAGTATAGTTTACTTTTCCACACAGTCTTCAAGAGACTGGAAACATTTCCCGGAACGCGTAACCAACTTTTCGATTCCGGATGCATAGAAATCACCTCCAATGCTGTGTGACCACCTGCATACAGCTGTCGTCGCCTACTCATGGTTCCGGAACCATCGTCCGCCGAGATCCTCCTCCATCTTGGCGAACACGCGGTAATCGCATGGCGCTGGGTCTGGACTGCATGGACGATGTTGCATTACCTGCCACCTGAATCGCTGCCGCAGTTCTGACATTTGGTGGGCCGAGTGCGGTGTTGCTTTACGTGGGGTCCCGCCCACTCGTCTCTTATACGGTGCCTAAAGGATACTGCTTTCTTGTATAGCTATACAACAATTCAAGAAAATCACATTAAAAATGGTACAAATGGCTCTGAGCACTATAAGACTTAACTTCGCAGCTCATCAGTCCCCTAGAACTTAGAACTAGTTAAACCTGACTAACCTAAGGACATCACACACACCCATGCCCGAGGCAGCATTCGAACCTGCGACCGTAGCGTTTGCGCGGTTCCAGACTGTAGCGCCTAGAACCGCTCGGCCACCACTGCCGGTGAAATCACATGAGTAGTGTTTATTACAATAAAGAAGATTGAAAATACTTAACTTTGGATTTACAACGAGTTGTTGTAAGCGATGGGCGACATACAAACAGTCAGTGTCCTTCACTATACGTATACAATGTTCCATGTAAACATTCACACTCGCTCATTAGTCACTGCTGTCGTTAATCTCACCACTCACCTCGGTCTCTCTGCCAGTGTCCGTCTGCTGGTGTCCGTCGAGGCTCGCAGGAGCGGCGCTTATGTTCTCTCTGGATAGGGACCGAGGCTATTGGCCTAAGTCGTTTTTATTTTTTTATTTTATATTTTTATTATATATAAATCGTGTGGGACTTAACTGCTAAGGTCATCAGTCCCTAAGGTGACACACTACTTAACCTAAATTATCCTAAGGACAAACACACACACCCATGCCCGAGGGAGGACTCGAACCTCCGCCGGGACCAGCCGCACACTCCATGACTGCTGCGCCCAGACCGCTTGGCTAATCCCGCGCGGCGCCGAAGTCGTCTCACAGCCTTCTCTGTTCTTGCGTTCTTCATCCTCGTGCCGGCGGTTTCCGTTACGCCGGAGCGCGTTACCCTCCAAAAAATTCACACCGGCGCTCAATTTTCCCCGCTGCTTTTCTTTAATTGCCTTTCGCAACCGGTTCAACGTTTGACAATGCCAAGCAGAGAAGACTGTCGTTCCTTTCGTCTTAAATTGCACATGCACATCACCCTCCATGTCAAACAACTCTGTCGCCATTACCCTTGCTGCTGAAGGGTGGCTTCTAGCCTTGTTTCGTTGTGGTGATGTGGTGTGCACCCTTTTCATCGACGTTCTCTTTGCTTCGGGGATGAAATGGTGGACCCACGTCTCATCTTCTGTGGTGATACGGCACAGAAACTCGTTGCAAAAACGGCAGCGACGATTGTAAATGTTGCCGGTCGGAGTGGCCGAGTGGTTCTAGGCGCTATAGTGTGGAACCTCGCGACCGCTACGGTCGCAGGTTCGAATCCTGCCTCTGGCATGGATGTGTGTGATTTCCTTAGGTTAGTTAGGTTTAAGTAGTTCTAAGTTCTAGGGGGCTGATGACCTTAGTAGTTAAGTCCCATACTGCTCAGAGCCATTTGAACCAATTTGATTATAAATGTTGTTCCTTGCGGACATCGGCGAATAGTTGTGGGACCCATCTGGCACACAGCTTACGGCATCCAAAGTGCTGTTGAACAATGGAGAACCCACTGCCATGCGAAATTTTCAGCATTCTGACAATTTCATGCAGTGTTAAGCGCCGATTCTCTCTCACGATCACATCGACGCGGTCAACATATGCGACAGTACTGGTCGTTCCGGGTGTGCCTTCGCGTTATTCGTCAGTGAGATCCGAGCGTCTGGCGTCAAACTGCTTACGCCACTTTACAATACCTGCACGCTCACGATATACAGCAGCGATTTCGCGATGAATGTCCCTGCAATTGAGCCGCTTAGCCCATAGAAATCTGGTCGTTGCGCGCACATCCAACATAGAACGAACATCCAGCTGACGCGCCATTGAGTCTAGCCGGCTCTGCACACACAATACCGCAGTATACCACGCCAGCCGTCCTATTGAAAGTTTCAGCAGCTACTGTCGCGTGCTGTGCTCTCGCCAAGGTCATCACACACAACGGACTGGTAGTGTAACTTACTGTTTGATTCACTTTTGCAGTGTACTGTTTACGCCGTTTCGTAGAGAGGTGAAAACGGTATATCGTTGCTTTGTAAGCATACATCGATTTTTCACCATCGATGATCCGTAGTACTAACATCGACATACTGATGTTAATGTTAGAGATATTTCTTTCCGATAGTTTTTTCTAGATAACTACCATCCATTTGTGATCCTACAGATCATTTCAACTAGTGGAATTTCAGAACCAGGAAATATTTCTTTGTCTAGCAGGTTTAATAGAAAGAGAAATAAGTTTCCTGTAGGAGTCCGCGATCATTGTGAATATTTTGTGAATAAAACCGACCGAATCACTTAATATATAGGATGAAAAAACGACAAACTGCAGGGACTGATTCCTCACTGAAAATGGAGGGAAAAGATCCGCTGAACACGTGTCCGGAAATGGACGGTGTGCTTCCAACGGCCGCAGATCGCCTCAGGACGCAGTGCACACGTGCACTGCATCCAGGTCGCAACAGATGTTCAAAGTTGACTCCGTGCGGTTGTGGATGATAGGGAAAGTAGCAGTTTTCATGCATGATACTCATAATCGCACATTGGCCGGCCACTTGCCTTGAGCTTGTACTAGGGTTCAGCTCAATATCTTGGCAAAATGGTCAAATGGCTCTAAGCACTATGGGACTTAACATCTGATATCATCAGTCTCCTAGACTTAGAACTACTTAAACCAAACTAACATAAGGACATCACACACATCCATGCCCGAGGCAGGTTTCGAACCTGCGGTCGTAGCAGCAGCACGGTTTTGGACTGAAGCGCCTAGAACCGCTCGGCCACAGCGGCAAGCTAATATCTTGTAGAACCCGGTCCTCCAAATCTCGTGTATGCATAGTCCGCCGCCTCCCTGCACGTTCGTCTGGCTGAATGCGCTCATGATCACAGAAACGCCCAAAAAGGGCTTTGAACGTTGTGTGATGTGGTTGGTGTCTGTTAGGGTACTTCTTCTGGTATAGCCGTACTCCCTCTCGAGCGTTTCCATCTGCCTGGCCGCACACAAACATGATCTCATGTTGTTCCCGACATGCATACCGGACCATGCTGCTCTTTACAGTGCGCAGCGTCAGTGAGACAGTCTACAGCACACAAGAAACACACGGCGCGTAGTGGGAGTAACTGTCATCCGTCAGCGCCGTCTACCGTGGCAACGTTGCGTTTCTGTACACATGTTCACAGGATCTTTTTTTCCTCCATTTCCAGTCAAGGAATTGTTCTTGTAGTTTGTTTGTTTTGTCAATGTTCTCTCTGCGTTTGTTTATTTATTATCTCAGTTTACTTAGTGTCATCATCAGATCAAAATCTGACACTGAACGTTGTTTTACAAGCTCCCACTTTTGATCTGATGACGGCAGTGCCCGAAACGACGTAATGTTTGCAAACAGTAGTATTCAATGAAGTGTGGTGGAGCCCGACAAACAGGCATTACATACGTTGATCGAAAATGCTAGTGCGTTGAGAATGGCAAGCTTCCAGCTGAATTCTAGATCTACCAATAAAATTTAAAAAGGACGACTAGTGGCTGAAATCTATTATTTACAAGGAAAAATTTTTGAGTGTATCTGTGACGTCTTGCAACGTGCTGTTGAGATGGGACCTCCTCCCCCTAGTACTCTTACGGATCTGTGGACAGTCCCTCCTGATTCACACACACACACACACACACGCTCTGTTCACGTTTTGCCACATTTTGTGAAAGTACATGTGAGGTGAAGTAGTGAGCGGAAATTTGTGAAAAACTGTGTGGAAACAGTTCACTGAGTAGCAGTTTATCGAGACATCAACCACAGACAGGCAACAGAACGAAAAATGTAGGTACAGAAACGCACGTAACCTCTACCCAGGAAACAGTTCTTAACAAATACACAATAATTTTCTTCATGGATAGTTTTCAGATGAAATGCTGTCAAATGAAACGACTAAAAGGGGCACAAAAAACCGTTGTATAATAATGCAGTTCATTTAGCGACGTAATTTTAAGGTGGGTGTCTAAACAAAACAAAGCAAAATGTACATATTGTAATTCTTAGAACAACAGATAAGTTATTATAAATTTGATATTGTATTTCACAGAAACTAAAAAGTAAAAATGATCCACAAAAGATGATACGTAGGTGTAGAAACTTGTCTGGGTAAATACAAAGAAAAGAAAAATAAATCAAGTATCTTTGCATAAAGCTGATTTTCAAAATAACACAATCATTAAATCGCAAGCACGGAAAAACGGCAAGAGGGGCTTTAAACCTTAGTAAAATCAGCCTAAAATTCTCTCTATTATTGTTGTTTCCGAACTAAATAATATCACGTAGATGCTCAAGCTACCGAAATGTTAAGAAATTACAGCCAAAGAGATCTTAAAGGATTCTTACGAGAGTCTCAGTAGTTTGGTACCGGTGGTAAGATGCCTAAAGAAGTCTTGAGAAATACTTCTCCAAGAGAGCACAGCGTTATCGAATTGAGAAACAGACTGTAAAAGCAAAGGAGCAAGTGGTTCTACAAGCTGTAATATAATTACGGCTCTGTCAGCTGCGCTTGCTTTGAGGTATCAATTATTACACACATCAAAAAAAATTTTGAATCACCTCGGTTCCGAGAGTTTCGGAACATGTACAGAAAATTGTAACGACATCAACATAAACATCATTTCCGCCCTTTTTATTGCTCCTGAAAATCACTCATTACATGTTGTACCACCATAAAGTGAGATCTTCAAAGGTGGTGGTCCGGATTGCTTTACACACTGTTACCTCTAATGCCGTGTAGCACGTCCTCTTGCACTGAAGCACGCCTGTATTTGTCGTGGCATACTAGTCATAAGTTTATAAAGGCACTATAAGTCCAGATTGTCCCACTCCTCAACGGCGATTCAGCGTAGATCCCTCAGGATGGTTTTTGGGTCACGTCGTCCATAAGCAGCCCTTTTCATTCTATCCCAGGCATGTTCGATTGGGTTCTTGTCTCGAGGACTTCCTAGCCACTATAATCGAGCGATGTCGTTATCCTGAAGGAAGTCATTCACAAGATGTGCACGATGAGGGTGCGAATTGTCGTCCACGAAGACGAATGCCTCTCCAATAAACTGCCAACACGGTTGCACTATCGATCGGAGGACGGCATTCACGTATTGTACAGCCGTTACGGGGCCTTCCATGCCCACCAGCGGCGTACTTCCGTCTCACATAATGCCACCCCGAAACAGCAGGGCACCTCCAGCTTGCTACACTCGCTGGTCAGTGTGTCTAAGGCGTTCAGTCTGATCGGGTTGCCTCCAAACACGTCTCCGACGATTGTCTGGTTGAAGGCATACGCGACAATCATCGGTGAAGAGAACGTGATGCCAATCCTGAGCGGTCCATTAGGCATGTAGTTGGGCCCATCTGCATGGTGTCGTGGTTGCAAAGATGGGCCTCGCCATGGACGTCGGGAGTGATCATGCAGCCTATTGCGCACAGTTTTGGTCGTAACACGACGTTCTGTGGCTGCAGGACAAGCCTTGTTCAATATGGTGGAGTTGCTGTCAGGGTTCCTCCGAGCGATAATACGTTGGTAGCTTTCATTCACTGCTGTAGTAGCCCTTGGGCGGCCTGAGCGAGACATGTCATCGACAGTTCGTCTCTCTGCATCTCCTCCATGTCGTGACAACATCGCTTTGGTTCTTTCCAAGACGCCTGGATACTTCCGTTATTGGGAGCCCTTCCTGGCACAAAGTAACAATGCGGACGCGATCGAACCGCGGTATTGACCGTCTAGACATCGTTGAACTACAGACAACACCAGCCGTAGACCTCTCCTTCGGCCGGCCGGTGTCGCCGTGCGGTTCTAAGCGCTTCAGTTTGGAACCGCGTGACCGCTACGGTCGCAGGTTCGAATCCTGCCCCGGGCATGGATGTGTGTGATGTCCTTAGGTTAGTTAGGTTTAATTAGTTCTAGGTTCTAGGGGACTGATGACCTCAGAAGTTAAGTCCCATAGTGCTCAGAGCCATTTGAACCATTACCTCTCCTTCCTGGTGGAATGACTGGAACCGATCAGCTGTCGGACGCCTCTGTGTAATAGGCTCTGCTGATGGATGGTTGTTTACATCTTCGAGCGTGTTTAGTGATATCTCTGAACAGTCAAAGGGATTATGTCTGTGACGCTTTATCCACAGGCAACGTATGTCTTCAGGAGTTCTGGGAACCCGGGTGATGCGTAACATTTTTTGATGTGTGTATATTTTACAGACAATTTTCGTAAAAGTAAAGTAGCCGCTTATTCAAATAGATTCGTGAAGGATACCAATAATGTCGTCGCCAAAAGAAGAAGATCTCAGAATAACACAGATTTCCACGGTGTGTCTGACAAATAGCGCGCTTGCGGATGTTCTGCCGAGTTGTGATTTGCATTTTGTGCGCGTAATTCCGACGACCGAGTCGATGCAGTACGTGCATACAGAAGAAAAATTCGCAGCACGTGAAGAAGACGAATGGGTCGGTCGTCGAAAGGTTGTGCATGAAATGGAATAAAAACAAATCGGAACAGCACCCAGGCGCACACTTTTAAAAAACTTTGATATCTGGAAATATTATAAACACTTGGCGCAAGAGAATATCATATCGGAACAGATGTCTACCACAGCAATCGACACGGTGCATCCAATACTGCTAAGATCAACAGTTGCTGCAGTCCTACGAAAACCAACTGTTGTGCGGAATGATATACAAAGTACGTCCACGAAGAGGCTGTACAAGCACGCTACCATACATTTAACAGACGCAGCAATGTCATCTAAGAGGGAACGACTGCTTTCTGATGATGTTGCGACGATCGCTACTCAGGGAAATCGTTTATTGGGGAAAAGGCTTTCAGAAATGTTGTTTCTAAATTCAGTTCACAATAAATAAATCCTGATTTCCATAACAGCTCCCGACAGAGCGTAACTGTTATATAACGTGTTACTTTATTAAATTCAATACCCCGAGAGCTAGATATTGCGGCTACATTAATAACAACATATACATTTTCCGGATTTTACTTATTTTTTAAAAGTTTCCCCGTTCAGTATTTTACACAAAAAGGCATTAATTTTTGCTGCTGTAAGGTGGATTAAAGTAGAAACGAGTCTGTAAACTCAATAACGCTCAATGCATCGTCATGTGGCTGCCTGCGGGAGAATCTACATCTACATCTACATACTCCGCAATCCACCATACGGTGCGTGGCGGAGGGTACCTCGTACCACAACTAGCATCTTCTCTCCGTGTTCCACTCCCAAAGAGACCGAGGCAAAAATGACTGCCTATATGCCTCTGTATGAGCCCTAATCTCACTTATCTTATCTCTGTGGTCTTGCCGCGAAATGTAAGTTGGCGGCAGTAAAATTGTACTGCAGTCAGCCTCAAATGCTGGTTCTCTAAATTTCCTCAGTAGCGATTCACGAGAACGCCTCCTTTCCTTTAGAGACTCCCACGCGAGTTCCTGAAGCATTTCCGTAACACTCGCGTGATGATCAAACCTACCAGTAACAAATCTAGCAGCCCGCCTCTGAATTGCTTCTATGTCCTTCCTCAATCCGACCTGATAGGGATCCCAAACGCTCGAGCAGTACTCAAGAATAGGTCCTACTAGTGTTTTATAAGCGGTCTTCCTTACAGATGAACCACATCTTCCCAAAATTCTACCAATGAACCGAAGACGACCATCCGCCTTCCCCACAACTGCCATTACATGCTTGTCGCACTTCATATCGCTCTGCAATGTGACGCCCAAATATTTAATCGACGTGACTGTGTCAAGCGCTACACTACGAATGGAGTATTCATACATTACGGGATTCTTTTTCCTATTCATCTGCATTAATTTACATTAATCTATATTTTGAGGTAGCTGTCATTCTTTACACCAAACCTGTCCAAGTCAGCTTGTATCCTCCTACAGTCACTCAACACCTTCCCGTACACAACAGCATCATCAGCAAACCTCCGATGAACACTCACCATCGACGACAACGTACTGGGTTCTATTACTTAAGAAGTCTTCGAGCCACTCACATACTTGGGAACCAATCCCATGTGCTCGTGCCTTAGTTAGGAGTCTGTGGTCCTCACAAGAGCGCTGAGGCCCCAGAACGATCACGTGACGGCAGGCGTCTGCAGTCGGGCGTCCACTGCAAACAGAGGAGCGAGGCTCCGAAAGAGGAGCAGACGGCTCACCGCGGGAGGAGTGTGAGCAACAGAAACTCATGGGAGGAATGTTCGAGTCATTCCTTCTCGCTTTTAACGCCAAGAGCCGTATTACGCGCCAAATGTCGCTGGTTCGTTATAAGGAACCGACATGCCAGCAAATTGACTCACTCTACACCGGTCAGCCAGAGCATCGTGACCACCTACCTAATAGCCGGTATGTCCACCTTTCGCACGGATAACAGCGGCGATGCATCGTGGCACGGAGGCAGTGAGGCCTCGGTAGGCTGTTGGAGGAAATTGGCACTACATCTGCAACCACAAGTCCCCTAACTCAGCCAAATTTCGCGGTGGGGGGGGGGGGGGGGGGGGGGGAGCGATGAACTCTAACGCCACGTACAGTCACATCCCAGGTGTATTCGATCTGGTTCAGATATGGCTAGCTGGGGCCCAGCACATCAACTGGAACTTGCCACTGTGCTCCTCGAACCACTCCTTCACACTCCTGGCCTTCCGACATGGCGCATTATCTTGCTGAAAAATGCCACTGCCGTCGGGAAACATGATCGTCATGAAGTGGCTTAGGTGGTCTGCAACCGCTGTACGATAGTGGTTGGCCGTCATCTGCCTTGCTCGAGCTCCACTGGACGCATGAATGACCACGAGAATGTTCCCAGAGTATAAAGGAGCCACCGCCAGCTTGCCTGCACATAGCAGCACAGGTGTAAGGGGGCTGTTCCCCTTGAGGACGACGGACTCGCACCCTCCCATCGGCATGCGAAGAACGTATCGCGATTCATCACACCATTCAAAGTTCTGTCACTACGAAAGTGTCTAGTGTGGATGGTCACGTGCCCATTTCAGTCGTAGTTGCTGATGTCGGGGTGTTCATATTGGCAGATGCATGGCTCGTCGGCCCATCGTTAGGAGTGTTCGGTGCGCAGTCTGCTCACACATGTACTCTGTCCAACACTGAAGTCAGACATTAGTTCCACCATAGAGCGTCGTCTGTCCCGTTTAACCAGTATCCGACGTCTACGAAGATCACCCACAGCGTCTGGACGTGGTTTCACCTTGGTTCCGCCACGTGCTGAAGGCACTTACCACACCAGTCCTCGAACACCGGACGAGTCGCGCAGTTCCCCAAATGCTCGTGCCGAGCCTCCGGGCCGTCACAGTCTGCCCAGGGCCAAACTCAGGTACATCGCGCGCCTTCCCATTCTACACACGGGCAGCACGCTAGCTGACGCTACATGCACCGTGCGTGTGTCTGAGTAGCAGTCGTTTTTCGCCAGGTGACGCTGTTGTCGCGTGGAGGGGTTTATATCAGGGCCAGCCAGAAATTCTGCACGCGTGCGGTGCTCCTGCACATGCGCAACTTCCGGGTCACAGCGTGCACGCCGCAGCCGTCAGCGTTCATGTAGTGCATGTTTCTACGCACAGAAGTCGCTTTATCCACTTGCTGGGATACTCTGTACCGGCGCATTCTAGCACTCTTTCCACAGCTTGCAAGCCAAACATGGGAAGGTATTTCGCGTATTAAACATTTAAAATACTGTCACAGTCTACTCATTGAGACGTCTACCTTTATGTTAACAGTTTAACTCAGTAACCGTGGGTTTTTATTAAGACAGCTTGACTGACTGACGGCACTTAAATATGCGTAATGTTTTTGATGTAGTAGTTAAAAAAGAGAGCACTTAGCGACTTCCAACGAATCTTATTCATGACATCAAATAACATTAAACTAATGCAAAGTTTCCTATAACTAATTCTCGGTGCCCTCAGTTACACCCACATAATTTCTGTCCTCACTGACCTCTGAACAGAATGATAACCGCAGACCTCTCGATGATCACATGTTACTTCAATACCATTACTGCTATATCTTTCATCAGTTCCGTCTGAAATCTGCATAATAACCGACAGTTAGATGACTGTTATGTTTTATCGACTTCAGCTGACCATAGCCATTCACACATTAAAAAAAAATCCTAAATGTAAGTATATATTGGAACAATCGGTTTAATGACCAATTTTCCTGATAATAATGTAACATGGAGCAGAATGAGGCAATAATGCCCAGTTAGTAAACAATAATTTTTAATTATGAAAGGAATAAATCCAAACAAGTTTATCACTGGTCGTGAGAAATGATATAGTTAATATCGGGCACAAAAGCACGGCTTACTGCCAAACGCAAGCAGTTGCGAAGATTTTCATCGCTTATGCTTGATCGAAACCTTGATTTATTCAATTTCATCACCTAGAAAAATCTTTCACAAACACATCTCGACCCGAACATGGACATATCTCTCGCGGCTTCTCGGTGAAGGTGTGGAAATTCTTGTTGTGAAAAATTTTCGTAGAATTCTTTTATACTTCGCACTGCAAAGAACTTGTCCTTCAGTCTTGTATTGCACTGTAGGTCGATCAGTTCCATCAGTAGATCATTCGGAGCATCTTCAACTGACGACGAGAACGGTCAGGCAAAGAGGCGAATGACAGGAGACAAACTCGTAACATCTGCAAATAGTGCTCGAAATTGTTCCTTAATTTTTACAATTATTGACACGTATTCTTGAAATCTAGCACTTTCATGGACCAGTCCAAGAGTCGTGAAATGTGCCGTGTTTTCTCTCAATAGCTGGCTCTCCCAAAGCGCAAGCTTCCTTTCAAAAGCATTTACTTTTTCCAACATGTCAGAAATTAAATTATTTTCACCTTGCAAACTGATGTTAAGGCTGTTCATGTGAGACGTAGTGTCCACGAGAAATGCAAGATCTGATATCCAACAAGGGTCTCCCAACAAAAGTCCACTTTTTCCCTTCTCGTGTAAGAATGTTACTATGACCAAACGTAAATCAAAAAATATTTCCAGCGTTTTACCTCTACTAAGCCAGCGTACTTCGGTATAGTAAGGTATGTCGCCGTACTCCGCTCCTAATTCCCACAAGAACCGCCGAAACTGGCGATGCGTAAGCCCATGTGTCTTCAGATAGTTTACAGTACGCGCAACAATTTGGGTGACGTTTGCTAACGTTAGTGATGTTGCACAAAGCGCCTCTCGATGCAGCATGCAGTGAATTCCATTCAACGTCTCGTCTGTGCGCCCTGGCTTTTTGTGCATCCGTGCTACGAGCCCTCTCTGATGGCCTGGCATTGATGGTGCTCCATCTGTGGTCACTGAGACTAACAGATTCCAGTCCATACCATCAATCGCTTGCTCGACAGCTTGGAGTAAGTACGAACCTGTAGTAGTCCCTTTCAAAGGTACTAAGTCCAAAAGTCCTCTGTTACACAAAGTGCGTTATCGACGCCTCGTATGTATATCACAACCTGGGCTGTATCTGTAAGAGCTGTTGCTTCACCGAGCGCAACAGAGAAAGCAGCAAAGTCTTTTGCCTTATTTATTAACTGCCTGTGCACATCGCCAGCCATAGCACTGATACGTCTTGTCACTGATTGTTTGGATAGACTGATTTCTTGAAACCTGCTAACGTTCGTGGGACACACAAGATCTGCAGCATCAATCAGACACCCTTTCACAAACTCCCCTACGGAAAAGGGTTTCCCAGATTGTGCAATTCTTAATGCGATTTTAAAACTTGCTCGCAGTGAAGATTTAGTGTGGTTGTCATCCTGGAAAATTGAAAACAGCACATTGTACAGCCTACAGTAAAATAGACATAAATGTAACACAAGAAACTAAGAGTTCAAGAAGTGTCAGTTACTTTGACGTACTGTAAAATCGAGTTGATGTGTCTCATCCATTTTCTTAAGGACATTTAATTTTGCTTGCCGTTCTTCACTGTTGAGTACACTACACTCGTCTTTGTGATGTGTATTGTAGTGTCTTTCAATTGAAAACTTACGCTGGCCGCCTATTGTTCGGCGGCACAGCAAACACTGTGAGTTTTCACCAACGGCTACAAAAAAGAATTGCAGTTTCCAGTCATCCCGCAAGGTTTACCAGAAGACATTTTTAAACGACTGAGAACATAGATCTCCCGTCCTTTGCTTTTTCACAGTACCTGCCATTTCTCGGTACTTCTCGGTTAAGGTTACGGTCACCAGGGGTAAACGATACTGGGTATGTTGCGCTCTTGCTTGTACCACATAAACGGGAAGGTGGAGCCGCCGCCGTTCATTTAGGACACATGTCTAATAACAGATGTCGCTGTCGCACACGTGCGCACATGTGCACCACTTCCGCACGTCTGCACACTGTGCAGCGTTTGGCCGGCCCTGGTTTATATCGATAGTAGGTCGGTGGTCACAATTTTCTGGCTGGTTAGTGTATGTGTAGCCTGAACACATATGCTCGTGGTATAGAGTCAACTTCAGCATACCAAATTATAAAACTACTCTTGTTCGCAAACCCAAAAGCTATGGATGTCCAAACAGATGGTTCTAAATTCTGAATCCTTTTTAAGAAAGAAGCTTAATATTTCCTCTAATCGTAGTACAACAATTTATAGTACTTTCGTGTAAGAAATAGAGACAACGAGCATTACTTGCAATGAAAACGAGAATCTTCTTGCACTATTATTACAATGTGAGTTCATGGTCTGGAAAAAAAATTGTGGTGTAATGCCATTTATCATTTCATTTGTTCCGATACAGTATTGTTTGAAAAGTTCGAACATTAACGTATTTCATAACAGAGAAGCACTTTCACTCATTATAGACATCTGGACTATAGCTTTCAGTGTATGACTTCAATGGATATAATAATGTTCCTGAACACGGTGGTATCCCTTGATTTGGCCTTCTCGATTTGTTGTTTGCAGAGCAAGAACCTGTCGGTAAGAAGTCACTTCACGAGCAACGAACCCACATCAAAACGCCTCCTATTCCTTAATCTACACTGAAGTGTCAAAGAAACTGGAATACGCATGCGTATTCAAATACAGAGATATGTAACCAGGCAGAATAGGGCGCTGCATTCGTACCGACTATGTAAGACAACAAGTATCTGGCGCAGTTGTTAGATCGGTACCGCTGCTACAATGGAAGGATATCAAGATTAAAGTGAGTTTGAACGTGGTGTTACAGTCGGCGCACGAGCGATAGGACACAGCGTCTCCGAGGTAGTGATAAACTGGGGATTTTCCCATATGACCATTTCACGAGTGTACTGTGAATATCAGAAATCCGGTGAAACGACGACTGAAGAGAATCGCTCAACGTGATAGAAGTGCAACCCTTCCGCAAATTGCTGCAGTTTTCAATGCTGACCCATCAATAAGTGTCAGCGTGCGAGCCATTGAACGACACATTATCGATATTGGCTTTCGGAGCCGAAGACCCACTCGTGTACCTTTCATGACTGCACAACACAAAGCTTTACGCCTCGCCTGGGTCCGTCAACACTGACACTGGACTGGTGATGACAGGAAACATGTTGCCTGGTCGGACGAGTCTTATTTCAAATATTATCGAGTGGGCGGACATGTACGGGTATGGAGACAGCCTCATGAATCCATAGACCCTGCATGTCAGCAGGAGACTATTCAAACTGGTGCAGGTTCTGTAATGGAGTGGGGAATGCGCAGTCGAGTGATACGACTCTGACAGGTGACACGTCCGGAACCATCCGGCCTGGTCACCTACATCCATTTATGTCCATTGTACATTCAGACGGACTTGGACAATTCCAGCAGGATAGTGCAACACCAGACGCCTTCAGAATTGCTGCAGAGTGGCTCCAGAAACACTCTTCTGCGTTTAAACACATCCGCTGGCCACCAAACTCCCCAGACAGGAACATTATTGAGCATATCTGCGATGCCTTGCAACGGACTATTCAGACGAGATCTCCACACCTCGAACACTTGCGGTTTAGGGCCAGCTCTCCCGGATTCAAGGTGTCAGTTCCCTCCAGCGCTACTTCAGACATTAGTCGAGTCTATGGCACGTCGTGATGCGGCACTTCTGCGTGCTCGCGCTGGCCCCACACGACGTTAGGGAGGTGCACCAGTTTTTTTGGCTGTTCTGTTTACATGGGAGCAGTGCTTTGCGGTAAATAACCCTCACGTCGGTGTCTCTGATAATTCACAGTTATACCTAACAAAGTTTTGTGCGCTACTGCTATCGCCGAAGTGTATGCAGTTCCACAAACCTAGTTTTATGTGCAGCGTCTAACAAATTGCGTTCGATGCGGCCAATAATACAAGAGCTGGAATCGATTTTTCTGCGTAAGCTCCAATGAATGTTATCAGCCTGATTTCATCAGCTCCTCCGTAGTAGCACCATTTTTACCCCCTTGAATGAACTGGCGTAGTGAGATTACTTTGTGTCGGTATTTCACGACTAAAGCCTCGCTGCCTAGATTTCTCTGCGGTCGAAGTCGATGGAGAGTCTCAAATCGCTGCACGCCGGTTCTATCACAATCTTATCTCGCCGTGCATCGGATTCGATAATTCTACGTTTTCATACTGTCTTTCGAACTCGCACAGTGCTTTAAGAGTTTGTTTAAATTGTGCACGTGATTAGTTCGCTCGGTTTACCAATAGATCTTGTCAGAATTTGTTTTAACGATATGCGAGATCATGTAGCCTTTCCTACATGAAAGAAGTGAGATATTCCTTCGATTAGTGATGTGCTAGCGTAGATCTCGGGCTAAAGATTACAGAAGTTAATAAATATAGTGTAAGTTAACGTCATTAGTGTGTATAGCCTGCATAGACTAACGCTCCCAATATTGCAGAATGGGTGACTCATAATATGCCCAATGAGCTCATATGCTCGTTTAATTCCTTTCTAAGAGGCTTGTTCCTCCAGTTAAACAAGTTATGAATAATTTTCAGGGTCATGTAATAAACATGTGATCTTATTTTAGCATAAGAGGAAGTTCTTTTCAAACGGAAATATTGTAGAATTCCCTGAAAGTACATTTACTAGAGATTTCTGTGCCTCCGTTACGTGCTAGCGGAGAAACTGCCACTGTGTCGCTCATTAAATGCGTTACAATAAATCAGTTCCTATTACGAAAGTTATTAAATTGTGTTACTGAAATGATGTCACACACGATATCTTCAAGGCAGCGATTTTGTGCCCCTTCGCTTATGTGTAAGCTGTTTTTCGTCAAATAAACTTTATCATTACCTCGGCAGGTAAAAGTAGTAGCTCTACAGAATAATCTTGTCCCAGTTTGTCTCACCGTTTAATTATAACAGCTTGATGGATGTGTAAATCGAATTGACTTGCAAAGTTACTGCGAAAGCTAAGGACAGAAAATATCGGTAGAAAGCAAAAGCTGAGCGTGCCTGTGTGTGTGTGTGTGTGTGTGTATGTGTGTGTGTGTGAAAGAAAGTGAGAGAGTTGATTCTCTGTCGCAGTGGCCCCGAAGTCTGTATTCAGACCGTTAATGAACTGCACGCAAGAGGGCGCACAGGGCATGCGGTGAATTCGTGACAGGACAAAGAGTTAGGAGGGCTCCAATGAGGCAATCGATTGGGGAAACCTACTACTTCGCTCGCAGATTTATTTTGGAGTAGGGGGAAAAACATGAATGATGGTATACTTCAGGCTGACTTATCTCCGTAGTAGGTCAGCGAAGTACAACTTCCTCAATACAATAGAATGTCGGACGTATTGCCCCCATTTCACAAGCTGCACGTCCCTTGTAATGGGCAACAGACACGTTTGAGGAGACCGTTAATCACGCGCATAATGCGTTCCATCGTCACGCGTCTTGAGTTCTTCTCGGTTCAAAATTTTGGAGCGTGAATGGACTTAATGTATTCTACAAGGAATATTTCATAAGTAATGCACACAGATTTTTTCTAGTTACACGCTTATTTATTTATTTATTCAAATATCTCTTTACAGTCCTTCAGTATAGTCTCCCTGGTTCTCCATGACTGAATCCCAACGCGCGGGATTAGCCGAGCAGCCTCAGGCGCTGCAGTCATGGACTGTGCGGCTGGTCCCGGCGGAGGTTCGAATCCTCCCTCTGGCATGGGTGTGTGTGTTTGTCCTTAGGATAATTTAGGTTAAGTAGTCTGTAAGCTTAGGGACTGATGACCTTAGCAGTTAAGTCCGATAAGATTTCACACACATTTGAACATTTGACTGAATCTCAACGTCTCGGAACTTATATTATTCCATCTAGGACACGACTTCTGTTCATCTGTCGAATGACTCCGGTAACTGTAGTAGAAAGCTTTTCCAGAGAAAGATGACAACATCCACACATACTTTTTTTCGGCTACGGGAACAAGCCAAAGTATGGTGGACTCACGTCCGGGCTGCAGGGAAGATCGGCAACACTTGCCAACAGTATTCGCGCCGTTTCTGGACTAGAACAGTGCCGACATGAGAGGCAGCATTGTCGTGGGGAATGAGTGGCCCAGCCTCGAGGAACTGAGGTCGAGTTTTATGAATTTTCCTGCCCATCACTGAAGGCGCGTATACACTGCAGTTTTGAACTAAAAAGCTTGCAACTATTAGCTTTGCTTGCTACAATTTGTTTCAGAGTTTTTGGTTTTAAAAAAAAGGTTGTAAACAAGCTATGTTAGCACTTTTCTACATTTTTAAATTTGCAACCTTTAAGTTTGATTGGTAGTGTTCAGTGCGGATTGAAGATGTTGAGAGTAGAGAACGTAATTGCCGTTGCAAGTGCTTGGTATATTTGAGCTAATCACAGAGCCCCCAGAAGATACTGAATAAAACTGTTGTAACGAGAAAGAGATAGTTATAGTAGCAGAGCACTATTCGAAAATTTAAACAAGGATGATGTGGATCCACTGTCAGGAGAACTGGGGACTGACAGGAGTTTTCGAGAATGTCAAGCAGTGACTTTGAACATTTGACGCTTCAAGTAGGACCGCCAATTGCTGAATCTGATACCAGTTGTGCGATTGGCCTTACCCATGAAAGAGAAACTGGCATTGACTCAACGGTTTTTAGCCAGTACTGATTGTTATGCAAGTTTTAGTCAAAAGGTGTCATTTCAAAGTTTGTCCCAGAAGTGTATGAGGCACTGATAGATGTGCTCAAGGACAAAATAAAAGTAAGCACAGTGGTTTGCCCATCATTTATTAAACTTGTACATATCAAAGAACAATTTTGTTTTGTTAAATTACAAGATTTATGTAGTTACAACATTAAATATTGTGCGTTTTTTTCGGAATCCTCAATATTTTCCTATTAGTAAAGTGTCCGGGAAGGATACTGAATTATTATCAGTTTCATCTAGTGAACTTGAAGGAAGATGGTTGCTTGAGATATCAGTCGAAGTTGTCTGGAACGAGTGAACATTTGACATTTCCAGGTCGAACAGTGCCGCATTAATTCTTTGTTTTGCTAGAGCCACTTACTATGCATTTATATTGCGTAGTTCAGTGGCGACGTGATCGCCAAAGACATCGAACACGTGTCTTGCTTTGATCTTCTCCCCTAAATTCCTGATGACAGTCAGGGTTTCTTGGGCAACAGAATTACGCTTATAAATTCTTTTGTTTGTTTGCTGTTTGGATTGACTCGAACAAAGTCGCTTTGCTGACGTGCTTGGACGACTTACAGTTTCCATATTTGTATTGCTTTTGCCAGTAGAGACATTTTGTAATCTACGTTGATTCTTACAAAGAAGTAGACAGCAACCAGCCACTATTAATACAGCTATTTGTTTGGGTAAATGGCGCCGTAACCGGTTTCGAACTGACAAATTCATCATCAGACGGCTATTCACAAGATTTACAAGATGCACTTTACATAATCGACAGTTTTCGGTTTTTATTCTTCCACTGTATGGAAATATTCTTGGGGTGTTGATGCCCTACGGTAGAAAACAGTGTTATAAGCGCCCTATGTGAACATAACTAACCTCCAAACGATGAAATACGGAGTAAACAAATATGTGAGGTTAAGTGGTTATAGTACTTGCATCGAAAATTACGCACAATTTTGTTGCGAAGTTGCAGAATTGTATTATGAGCGGAATTTTCGATTAAATGTAGCGGTACCACAGTTTGAGATAGGAAAGATAGATTTGGTGCAACATTTCTGAGCAGGCAGAAGGGGCGCACTGTCCTAGCTAGGTGTTATGAGTACGTGACTCAGAGCGCACGTTTAGCAAAACAGAGGGGCACTGCTGCATGTAAATGGGCGCCGGTTCAGTAACAAAGCATTCAAAAGTGTAGCAGCTCTCCTGGACGGCGGGGTGTGTCACATCACCGGCTACACATAGCAGCAGATCGAGCGATAGCGTCCCAGTGTACGACGGGTCGCTGGTTTGACCCTCTGAGGTTTTTAGTATATTATTCACCCTCAGCAACAGTAGTCGTATACAACGACAATGCAACAGGTTGCTTGTTATTCTGTTATATACGGCATTTATGTACGAGAAAAGCCCGAAATTTTTTTCCACCGAAATTTGCGTAGCTGCAAACATCTAGCATAAGAAGATATCGATACTCTTTTCCATAGATATTTGTAATGAGGCCACATGAAACTTTGTACAAAACTACATTAATTCTATTCTGTCAGATTTTTCAAAAAACGATCATTTGTACTCAAGCTGGTGAAAAATTTTAATTGTTTATTATAAAAAACACAACTTCAACAAACACAAAAGTGTATGTGTTAATAACTGTGCCAAATTCAGTTACATTGCCTTGAACATCTTGGATTTTCAAGGTTTTTCAAAGTAATGCAACTTTGCACGTGTCCCCACTTAATTCAGTAAATTAAAATTTTATTTAATAATTTTATTGTCCTTATCGTATCACGTATTGGACTAGATTAAATAAATAAACGGCATATTTAGTTTGTGCCTACGCTTAATACCAGTGAAGCTACAAACAGTATCTTCGCAACTTTGCTCTTTAAAAGATAACATTCATCTCTGAGCGAAGCTAGAATTTCCCGCTAAAACGTTCATGGCGGCCGTGTGAGCTCGCTACCACATCACCGTCAGACGCTGTGGACCTCGAGGCTTCCTGCATGTTGCCCGGAAATCTCCACAGTGAATAAAGTTCTGTCCAGCACAAGAGGAGAACCAGCTTCTGGCGACAGAAAGTGAAAGATGTCTGCCTGTCCTTGTCTGGATGAATGGAACCGCAGCAGACAGGGGCGCTGAGCGAGATGCCGGCTGTATTCCGCTAAACTCTCTTTCGCCAACTGAAGTGCCACACATCTTACCGCCTGCCACTAGTTTTGACAACGAGGAATGGCAGTTTCAGTGATGACTGTTGTGTTACATAACACTGAGTATCCAATGAAAAACTTCAGCCGCCTATGTCCTCGCTAACAATACAAGTAATTAACGTCAGCTTCTTCCACCTGCAGCGCACAACTAAAACAAAGATTTGCTTCTATTTTTGATTTCTAGTGCGGGCTCATTTGCGATTGAAGCCTGCATACTGCCCTGGGAATTGCATATATGCTCGAGGATGAGATGACACTCCTTCCATCAACATGGGAAGTGTGTCACCAGAATACACTTGTGCACTTAAGCCGGCTATTAGCAGGTGTAGACTTATTAAACAGTCTCCGAGTATTACATCACTCAAATTGATTAAAAAGGTGTACTGATCACTCCTCAAAACTATTGCGTGAAGCTTCTCAAAGAATTCGTGAGGTTGTGCAAAATAAAAGTGGCCCAGATAAGATATCATGGGCAATCCAACATTAACCATCTGCTCCAGGCAGTGAGGATGTAAGCTGGGTTACCTATTTTAAGGGGCATGATGTATCTTCTTTGGTGCTCTTACACTTTGCTCAACTTGTTCATGGCTGCTGCAACTACACAGGGTACCGTCGCCGGGGTAATAAACATCATTAGAAGAAAGCAGGCAAGTGGGATAGTGAAGACCGAAGGTACTGCGCTGTAAAGCCCGTTATCTGTATATAACGCGTGGTCCTATGGTGGTAGGAGTCAAAAATTCCACTTTCCATGAATTTAATGACTGCAGCTGCTGCACTCATATAACTTCCCACAAATTATTGTAAGTAACATTCGCTCCGCGAGCAAGTGATCGAATACCGATTAAAAGTTTCTCATAGATGCAAGCAAGAAGTGTATTTTCCATATCTTTCAGTTTTGCAGCCATTCTCTTCTTTCCCTTAAACGTTGGAACAGTCGTGGAAACGTAATTTTTTATCTTGTGCGCTGGACGTTTCTACTAGGACCAGAATAACCTATGGAATTCCGCACAGATCCCATTTTTATGCTTGCTAACCCTGTACCTGCAATTTGGTGGATAAAGATCGGTTCAGCAATTCGTGTCGCACTAATTGACACTTATTTGCTGTTTTCACATCGTGCAGATTCTCTCGATATAACTGATGAGGATTGTCAGACTTCAATGTCGATTCTTCTGTGAACCTCCTAGTGCCACACAGAGGATTAATGGATTGTGCAAAATAAAAGTGGCCCAGATAAGATATCATGGGCAATCCAACATTAACCATCTGCTCCAGGTGGTGAGGATGTAAGTTAGGTTACCTATCTTATCTTCTTTGGTCCTCTTATACTTTGCTGACTGACTGAAGTTAGGTAACACGGTGCTTGAAATCTCACTACCACCGCAAAACGGGGATGTGGGTAGCAACTGTGCCATTCGTTTGAAGTGTACGCATCCACAGGTATCAAAGGTTGCTGCAGCGACCAGCTCGAATACGTGAGCGAACCTGACCACTCCACTACCAACTTAGGGAAACGACTGCTCGGTGGCTCATATGTGGCTGGCGTACACCTACTGGCAGAAAAAAAAAGAAAGACAGTGGAAACACTTAAGCTTATAATTTGTCATACCTAGATTTGCCAATGGGCTGCTAACGAATTCGGAAAGTGCTTCAGAGGCACCGAGACCGCATGGTTCCACTCGGTTTCTTATCGACAGCTCTTACAACATACCAATGGCTACAGTTGTTTGTTGTCCGTCTTTGCAAGACCTTGTAGTGATAATAACTGGACGTATCGGAAATGATGATGCACGGCACACCACCGCATCGTTTGATTGGTGGTTGGAAGGCTGTGGCGTTCACGC